>NC_056730.1:1149538201-1149728201 GCF_019279795.1 Protopterus annectens
GCCAGCAAATACATATGTGTTACATACCTTTCCTTTGTATTTCTCTGTTCCGTTTGTTTTTAAAGGGAATAATTTTTTTTGGGGGGGAGGTTTCTCTGTCTGTTGATGTTGCTCTTTCTTTTTCTGTTTCACAATACTTCACAGATGAGCGCTTTCGTCTAATAATAAGACTTCACCAGAAGTCTCTTCAGGTCTGCATAGTGGTGATGGACCTGCTCACCAGTCCGAGGGACGCCTGTGGCACTGGTGAGATCATGAGCTAACCAGTTCCATGCCTCCACTTTATACTCCATCCCTTGAAACTGGCCCTGTAGGAGTCTTGACTCATGATGGTGGACAAGGAGCCAAACCATGTATTTTGACTCCTCGATGCCCCACCGTTGCACTCGAAAGTGAGTACCCTCTCCAGCACCGGCCATTCTGACTGCAGATGGGAGCTACAACCAATTATGGTGAGTATTCCCACCTATGAAGCTTAAATATGCCTCATTTCCCACACTTATTTGTGATTGGCCGTTTTTGAAAATTCTCAGCTAACAGCAAATCTGCTTAGCAATGGTTAAACTTCCATTTATAAGTATATGTATGTTAACAGTGCATGTTTATGCTAAGCTGTCATGGCTTAGTAATTCAGTACTTTGATTATGGTGCACAGTGTCCTGGGTTCGAGCCTTGTCATTGCTTTTTATTTTACTACTGTCCAGACAGGCTAGGGGGTGTGGCTGTGTTTAGGCGACTTTGCTCAGCTTTGCTCTACGTTGCTCCACATTGCCCGACGGTGCGCTGGTTAGCGCAGTGTGCAGCTCCGCACAAACCTATTGCACTAGGTAAAGCGCTGCTTAGCTATGGGCAACTATATTGTGCTGGGTACAACGCTGCTTAGCTATGGGCAACTATATTGCGCTAGGTACAATGCTGCTTAGCTATGGGCAACTATATTGCACTAGGTACAACGCTACTTAGCTATGGGCAACTATATTGCGCTGGGTACAACGCTGCTTAGCTATGGGCAATTATATGTCAATATCCTTAATGCTGCTCACCTTCTTATATTTATATATATACATTTTGTTCACTAATACATAGGCCATTTCAATGCTTTTCACTAAAATTTCATTCATATATGTCAGGAATTATTTTATATACTAATTTAAAACATAAAATAGTAAGGGGAGTGATGGGACTAGAACCGGGAATGCCTCCTCTTTGTGCAAAGGCTCTACCACTACACTATTGCTATTTGGCTTAATTTGCTTAAACATTTTTTATTATGCTCTTCGATGTCAAAATTGCTAACTGTAGCTAAGCAATGGGCACACCCGCGCAAACACGGGCAGCTATATCAGGAATTATAAAAAAAAATAAAAAGTTTACATTTTACAATTACAAAGGGGTTTAGTATGTGGGAATGTGTAGTGTTTGCTATGTGTACATTTCAGCGGACTTGCTCATTGCACTTGTCATTTTCACATTTATATAGTTACAGGGGCTTGGATATTTGGACTGCTCGGCAGTCCGATACGCCCCCTGCAGTCTTACATGCTCTGTGTTAGCCTTCCAGTTGAGTCAGCGCACCCTCATGAATATGCATGGCGCGCTGACGTCATAGTCTTAGACGGCAGTCTCCGAATAAGACTTGGTTAGTCTTACATGGAGGATTACTGAATCCCCCCTATGTTTTTGGTTTAACTTAAACATCCAAGTTCAGTTCAACTTTATATATTGAACACAATTATGATTTATGAGACCAGGAAATGAAGCTGTATTTGCATGGCAGTGGTTAAAATGATTTCAGGAACTCAGGTGAGTTCATGGACCCAGTCTGTCTTGTATTTATGATGCACAGACAGGTCAGAGAAAACATCTTTCTGCCAAAAACTTAAAAGTCTTTTAAAAACTAAAATGCCATTTAAGGGGTTCTATGTAATTGCCTTGCTCTAAAAATTTAGAGTCTGGTTTGAAATATGTGCAAAGCAATGTATGAAATTCAGCTGGCGTATGTGTTTCAAATCAGTTTTTTAAAAAACTTGTTGCTGGATGACTATGAGCACTGCTACAATATGTACTAGCATGAACAAAATGCATTAAAGGTATTAGAGGCTATAAGTGAAAACAAGCACCAGTGCTGTAATCTACCCTGCTGATACCTCACTACCTGAACCAGCATTTTGTAACACGTGTTAGCAACCGTCTCCTTAACACATGGAATCAGTAAGATGAGAACACAGATCTAGGCTTGTGGTTTTGTTCATTTTATTCTCATTATTCATCAGACTGGCATGGAAATATTATTTGACCAAGGGGAGACGTTTGAAATATTCTGCACATAAATTATAAAGGTGCATTTCAAATATTACAAGGCTTTGTAGTGCATTTCATTAAGCAGGTAATGATCTTTGAAAAGACTGTTAATCTAATTAAAATCCATGGCAGCATGCATTTTCCCTTTCTGTTCAAAGCAACATTTCTGTCAGGTCACTACCCAGCATTTATGTTATAAAAGATTGTCATTAAATAGTAGAAAACATAATAACTTTATAAAGCATCCATACTCAGAAAAAGATTCTGTAATGTTACATGTCCACCTTTTTATTGCTATTTAATTCAGATAATGTAATAATACATATTGAATATGTCCTGATTATGCAGTGATTGAACATTTGCAATCCATATATTTAGTATTTATTGCTGTTATATGTGCAGCATAATATTAACTTTCTAATCATCATTTATCATAATAAATCTTGTTGTGATCAAATAAAATATAGTCAAATGATTTTGATAATTCACTTTCAATTTTCTGAAAATGTTTTCTATATCACAGAACCTACATTCATAATGCTCTGTTAGTTTTAACACAAAAGAAATAAATGAACCACAACCAAATTGTTTATTATTTTATGTTTTTATGTTGCTCGGTTCTGCTAATGTACTGCATAATTTTTTAACAGTAAGCATTGATGTGGATGATGATGAAGAAAACACTGAAGATGAAGATGAAGGTATGCTGAAAATAGATGGTGACTAAAATGAATGGTTTATGCAACATTTTCATACCTATATAAAATGTGAAACTGATGGATTTTTTTTCTAATAACATTAGCAAAGGCATTAACAAATGTAATAAAAGCAACATTATAGATGCTAAGCAAATCACTTATTATTGTGTACCACAGAAATCTATATTTTTGGTTTGCAACTTTTATGAGAGATAATAGACTCTAGTTAAGTACTGGAGACATAAATAGCTCAGATATAATCAGACATATTGTTTAGCATCTACTTCTCTGAAGTACAGGCCAACACTAAGGAACTATGGCTAACAAAGTTTGCAGATGACTGCAAACTGGGAGCCAGTAATGAATCCCCAAATGATGTGGATATTCTACAAAAGGGCCTTACAGAAATAGATGCTTGGTGCCAGAGCCATGGGCTCAAGCTTAATGCCAAGAAATGTATAGTTATCCATTTTGGGAAAAACCATGTACCCATGAATTACCACATAGGTGGCAGTACACTAAACATTGAAAGTGTGATGACTTAGGGACACAGGTGGACAGTGGTCTCACCTTTGATAACTACATCGCCACAACAGTCAGGAAATCCTTCTATGTGGCACACCTCATCACTAATGGCTTTTCATCCAGAAAAAAGGAGGTCATGGTCCCACTGTACTCATACCTCATTAGACCCATTATAGAGTACAATGCCCCATTTGGTATGTACCTCACAAGACATCTGCAACAGCTGGAAAGGCCACAGAAATACCTCACTAAAAGAATCACAGGCCTAAAGCAGATGCCCTATGCTGGTCATCTAAAAAAACTCCAGCTATACTCTGTGGCATATCGTCTACTCAGAGGTGATCTCTGCTTAACATACAAGGCCATGTCAAACCCTGAGCTGTTGGACATACTCCACTTAAAGAAATCCCAATCCCTCAGAGCCACACACTCCAGGGATCTAAACCTTGTCATCACAATGAACAAAACATGCTTGAGGGATAGGTTCCTGACCCAGAACCTTCCCATACTCTGGAATAGACTGCCCATACATTACAAGCAGAGTGCCTCCTTGGCCCTCTTCAAAAGGAACCTTGACGATTGATAGGAGATAGGAAATTCACCTCGGGTATCATGTCAGTCACCCTGCTAGACAGGGGTCCAGGAAAGTAAATATTGTGGAAAGAAATATCCAGGGAATTGTTATGGCTAGACTTGTATAGGCCCTAGGGTCGATAGCCTAGTACCAACCTGTGAACCTATAACACCAACTTTTCACTTTTTCTCATGTAGTAATAATACTATGCAAATTTCTGCAATGCAAATAAATAATGGCATCACTACCATATAAACTAGGATGTATTATTTTACTCCAGCTATATTAAATTACTGTATTATATGTCCAAATATGGGTGGCACAGTAGTGCAGTATTAGCATTGCTTCCTCATAACACTTCGTTCTTCTGTTTGGTTCTCAGCTAGAGAACCTTCAGTATGGACTCTGTTCATCCAGTTTTTGTCTGTGGAAATTTATGCTGGATGCTTTCATTTTTTCCACACTCCAAAGATATGTTGCTGAATTGGCATTGCTTCATATTGTCTTTGGGCATGTATCCTTTGTGGCTGTTTCTATAGATGTATATGCTGTGTGTGAATGAATATGTGTGGTAGGTTAATATACCTTTCAGGATTGATTCCTATGCCTTGTACCATAGTGGGGGCTTGAAAAGGCTATGGTAAACCTGTGACCATAAAATGGATGGCATCATCCTTTTTATCACTCACCTGGTGGTCAAGGGCTAACACATTGAAAGTCACTGCATGTGTACTAATCATATAATTCTATACGTATTCATTGAGAGCATATTTGCATGAGTATGAATGTTTGCGGGTAATGTGAATTTTGTCTTATATAATTTTCCCATCATGATTTCCTCTTATCAGACCTCCCCCATACCACCAAACAATAAAGTAGTTTGAGTAATCTATTCTAAATGAATGTTGTACATAATGGAGAGAGATCTTTAGATGTTCTGATAACAATTGATTAGAGGAAAGCATCGGTAAATGTGAAGCAAAACACTGATGTGGATATTACACATACTGATAAAGGGGGTGTGTTGCTTGTACAGGAAAGCAATTTGTACAATTAGAAAGTTTATTATACAGGACAGATTTCCATAGGTTGAGTGTGTGCCTAAGTGTCAGTGAGTGAATGTTGAGAGGTGTAGGACTTATGAGATGGGTTGTATGTGAGTGTGGATTTGCTGTATTATCAAAAGGGTTTGCATAGTGTGAGTGTATATGGGAGGGTTTCATTAAGTCTTATAGTTTGCTTCTGTAGTGCAGGGCTTGAAAACTGAGTTGTGAGCATGCTTGACTTGTGCTGAGGTTATGAGTGCATTTATGGGTCTGAACAAGGGAGCAATTGTATATCTGCATGATATGCTTTGTGTGTATGACTCTGAGTTTTCTGGGCATGTGGATTTTGACTGTGTGTGTGTCTGTATATGCATCTGAGTGCATTATTGTTAGGCTTCTGTGGTTTGATGTGTATCTGTTAATATACAGAATGCTTGCAATGTGTGTGTGAGGGATGTGCTGAATGAGTGGGTGAGTGAATGGAGATTTGTCTGGTTTGGTGTGTGTGTGTGTGTGTGTGTGTGTGTGTGTGTGTGTGTGTGTGTGTGTGTGTGTGTGTGTGTGTGTGTGTGTGTACACATGTTTAGGGGAGATGCTTTTACCAATTTGAAGTATGAGCCACTAGGGAGAACACTACCATTGTCAAGTCTGACAGTGCTATTGTTAATGTGTGATTCAGGGACATGCTAATGAGCCAAATAATGAGGTCTTTCTCATTGTAGCCATACTTGTCTCTGCATTCCATTTATTTCACATCATGATCTCCTCTTATCATCCCCCATATCACCTTACAACAAAATAATTAAGTAATCTATTTTAAATGAGCTTTATACATAATAGGCCGAGATCTTCAGACATCCTGGTAGTAATTTAACAATTGATGAGAGACAAACAGTGGCAAAGCTGAGGCAAAATACTGATGTGGACATTACACATGCTGAATAAGGGGAGTGGTGGTTGTATGGGGACAGAAACAGCATCATATGGAAGCTTACGAATAACTTAGTAATAGATTGACATATTTATTGGCAGATACTGAATCAACTATTTCATTTAAAAAGTCTATAGATGCATTCATAGAAGACTTGGTGGGTAAAGCAATAACTAGAAGAAAGTGAAAATGCACTTGATAGAGAAATCCTCCATACAGAGATTGTATCTTCTGCTTAAAATACATTTATAAGAGATACAACCAGCTCCTGGCAGACCAATTGTTTGTTAACAGAACCTCTGTCTGAATTTTATCTTAAGCATCTGTTCTGGCAGGTGGGTTTAAAGTTCAGAGATACTATTGAATTTATTTCATTAATGGACCACATTTTTATTCAGACCACTAATTTTTACATACTATATATAGAGATAGCCTTTATTCATTTTTCCCACATAATATGGGGGATTAGCTGTCAGATTCTGGTTGAAGTCAAGTAAGCTATACCCCACTGAATTTTTTGAATAGTTCTTGCAATTGGTATGCTTGGTTCTAGAAATTATTATTTTTTTTTAATTTTGATATCACATATTATTTACAACTCCGCCATACGGCTATGGGGGCTACTTTTGCTATATATATATATATATATATATATATATATATCTATATATATATATATATTTATTTTTGTATGTGATATTTTGAGCATATTATGATTATAATTTTGAAGAGCACAGTTTTGGTACATATGCTGAGACACAGCACCAAATTTTTGTTATGTTTGATTGGAGTGGATTGGTAAAATTAATAATCTACTTGAATTTGTACAGTATTTAAACAATAATGAATTTATTTTTTTATTTTAAAGTAAAATGCAGTTCATTTGTCTTTAAATTTCTGAATGTTTGTGTAACCAAGTTGATTGGTGGCATTATTATGACTTCAATATTTAGAAAACTTTTTTGATAAAGCCTTTGTTATTGCTTACTAGCTGCCATTCAAGATTTATAATAAATAATGTTCCCTAGTCACAGTTTCCACCTATGAAAATAATTTGTAATGATGCAAATGGAAGGGAAAGACAACCTAATGATTTGACAGAGGCATTTCTTTCCAGAGGTTACAATCACTCAACTATTAAGAAATAAAAAAAATAACTGCTGGATTTACCAGGCAAAGGAGGATATTACCACATAATAATAATAATAATCTTAAAAATAAAAGGGTGCTCCCAAAAGTTTGTCCTGTACAGTCTGCTGATAAATTCTTTTGCAGCAGGGTTACCCAACAATGTTCATTTTCTTATAGGAAGGGACAGATTTTGGTTCCAGAAATTGTCTTATTTTACAAATCCCTCTGGTACTAAAGTGGCACAAGCATGCTTGGTTACCAAGCTCTATAGCTATTTTTTTATTGTGGCTCCTGTTCTTTTTGTCAGCTTGTGAGTAAAACCAAAACATTTTCATTCAGTAACATGGACAGCATTTTTACAATAAGACAAGTGTTTACGTGTAACTCTGAATTCATTATTTATTTAGTTCGCTCCTCCTGTGGTGATTTTTATGTAGGTAATGCAACATGTCAATTTAAACAATGTATTTCTTTGTACTGTATGTTCATGATCTGTGCTGAAACAAGATGAGGGGGTGCATTGGTTAAAGATAAGTTTTAATGTCCAGGAGCATTTTTTTTTAATTTCATGGCTACTGATGACATTGTTACAGGACCTCAATAAGATAGAAGGAGATATCTGCATAGAAAGGATTCTGTATGGATAATTGATTTGCTGGCTTTGTTTTCTGTGGGATTAAATGATTAATTGATTAGTAAAGACTGTGACTAGGATTCAGTAAACTCCATGCAGGCTTCACGCAAAGCATACATGGAGTTTACATGTTTGTACAGTGAACATGCCACTCACCATGTTTAAACATAAACAAGCACAGTTTCATGGCTGGCAGCAGTATTGTCAGCCAGGAAACCATGTAAAGCAACAAGGACAGCAATCCTGTTTACCTATGAACAAACTAGGTTAGTGGGATTGCACGAAATACCACAATGATTACCATGGTATATCATATAACAATGTATATGGTCCAAACATGTTACAGGACAGTGTATACAGTGCAGAGTATTGTGGAATCCCATTCTAACATTCTGTACAAAAGTTGTGTAAATGATCTGTAAGAGTCAATGGACTGCCATTTAAAATAAACAGTTAGGGAAGGTGTGTGTATTGAATCAGGACACACAGATGAATTGCAGAAATGAACAAAGAGAAAGAGGACGGGTGAAACATCGTAATGTAAATGGAAGACAGTTGTAGTAAGAACACTGATCACATATCAACATGATACTGTATGGACTGCACACTGAAAATGTATATTGTGTGATTGTCAGACAGGGTGAAATAATGATGAAGAAGAATGTCTTTGTGATATAAGCATCCTGACATGAAAAATGGAGAAGACGTCTACCAGGGATGTTATATCCAATTGGGTTTGAACACAGTTACAGGCTCATGGAATACAGTAAACAGAAGCATGCGCAGTCATGGACCATATCAGAATAATACCACTAGGAATCCCATGTCTCTGGCATAGCATATGTGATTCTGAGTGATCATAGATGGTTCTGCACCAACACACTTGTACAACTGTTATGACATGTCAGCAATCTATGAAATGAAGGTAATCAAGCACACCATCCTGACATTGTAACATCTGTTAGAGGTGTTAGGAGGGACACTGCTATACCTGTATGTGACATTATGATCAATCTAGGCTAATTGCTGGTGTGTACATATAAATATATATATATATATATATATATATATATATATATAGAGAGAGAGAGAGAGAGAGAGCACAATCCACACTGTTATGAATGTAACCCATGCCATCAATGTTGTCAAAAAGCTATGTATGTATGGTGTGCATCACTGGAACAGGTATCACACATGCATCTGGTATAACATCTTGATGGGGTTTCCACGTCATCAGACAGTAATGTTTATGCAGCAAAAAGAATACCTAGGTATGGCCAGTAAGATGTGTGAGAGTTCACTGTGGCAAAGGTGGTACACTTCAGTTAAACATCACTGGAAGATGTGTAGAGAAGTATGTGAAGAAGGGTGCATTGTACTCAGTTATTGATGTAATGAAGGCTTTGAACTATGGATGTTTTATGGCCTTTGATGTGGATGCCCTGTGCATACTCAGTAATTGTGTTACATACAAGGGAGTAATCACCATTGTGGCCACGTACCATCTACCCCAGGACACAGATCACATACCACTTGGTCTGCTTATATGGGTGTGATCCCACCCCACCCCCCCCCATGTTTTTGTTTCATCTCATGTGTTGTCATGGCTGTGGCAGCAATCTTTGGTGTGTGTTGATCCTGTCTGTATTATATTAATATCACAGCTGTAGTCAATGATTGTCGCCAATCTGTAGTCCTCCAGACAACTGTTTAGACACAGGATGTGTATGTCATTCTTGATGTCTGTGACTTAAATAATGGACAGGAAAGGGCCTAGCACACAGCCCTAATGTATGGAACTAATCACTAGACTCAAGATATTGGTCACTTTACACATTTCAACATATTTAGATGCCACGTATATAATCCATCGGTCTACCCACTTGGTGATATAGGTATTTATGGCCACATCTGACATTGTTGAGTGAATACATCAGTGTGGATTTGTATCAAATGCCTTGACCTGGACAAATTTGACAGGATGATAGTGTCAACATCATGCATGCCCTTGATGACCTTTTTGACATGGATACAGCATCAACAACTCACACATGTCATTTGCACACTGCTGGGATATTACCAGTGTCCATTTAGAAACATTCCATGGTTAAATGTTGGTCTACCTCACAGATGCATGCATCAGGTGCTGCCCCCCCCCACTCAGATGGATGCATGTTGATGTACATCCTTCTATGGAAACATATTCCAGCTGGAGGGTGTGTTGAAGTGTGTATCCAACCATGTCAGGTAGGCGTATGTTCTGATTCATGCTATAGGCAATCTGTAATGTTGTCACAGACCATTGATTCTGTGTGATAGTCCTGGATGATGATGGTAAGTCACTGCATACTGCCTTTCTAGATCTGGCCTAGGGTTTGGACACAATCCCCACTCAGGTATCATTGAGAAACTCTCCCACCTGGGGATTAACCCTTACATCACTAGATGGCTAACCAACTGGCTCACTGAAAGAACACATACTGTGAAAGTTGGTAGATCAACCTCTAGCAGTAGAGCTGTCACCATTGGCATACCCCAAGGATCTCTGTTGGGACTTTTATTGTTTGGAATCTATTTTGTGACAGTCCAGGCTAAAATATTGGCTTCAAACAAATGTCAGCATGAACTCAAAACCAGCAGAACCAGCTCTTGGACACCAGTCACAAGTCAAGAAGATTGAATTTATTTCTGGTTAAGCGCTTTCTTCCCTTGGTAGGGACTTCTTCAGTACAGTAATACAAGAACAACCCAGCCCTTGACTTCTTGATTTGTGGCTGGTGTCCGAGTGCTGGTTCTGCTAAAATATTGGCTTACTGACTTTGCTGATTATTGCAGATTGGGTGCAGTCATTGAGTCTACCATTGATCTTAACATATTACAGGAGGGGCTAACACAAACAAAAGATTGCTGCTAAAGCCACACAGTCTACAAATAAATGCAAAATGAGTCATTATGTTTGCCTTCTGCAAAGTGGAATTCCCTGATAATTCCAGCATTGATGATACCCCCATGCTCAAACCCAGTGGTGCAAGACTTGCGAACACTCATAGATAGCAATCTGAACTTTGACCACCAAGTTTCCACAGTGGTATGAAAAGGTTATGTTGTGCACCTCAAAAGTCAGGCCATTGTATTCAGATCTGAGGATGTTATAACAGCACTGTACTCAACCCTTATCAGAACACTAATACAGTATAATGCTCCCTTTTACACATACCTCACCAGACAACTGCAGCAGCTGGGGAGATCACAGGGGTTTCCTCACACAGAAAATACAGGCCCTACAAATCATGTCATGAAAGCCATGTCACTGCAAGCTGTATCATGTAGGATGTGGTGACTTGTGCCTGACCTACAGGCTAGTTTCTATCCCTGCCCTGATGGAAATACTGCACATCTGCAAATCAGCTAAAGCTGATGAGATCTGCAAAATCTGTTGAGAGGAAGATGGTAATATAAGTGTCTTGCAGGCTGGCAGAAACTGCTGTCTCTAATGTCAAGCAAGTGCACAAACACACACACACACACACACACACACACACACACACACACACACACACACACACACACACACACACATACACACACACACGCACACACATTGACTGCAGTGAGAATAAACCCCTACCTAACTACAATGAATAGAGCACTATGTATTTAAGGCAAGCGCCACAGCTCAAGTCTGTCTTGGAAAGTGTCAGACAACAGTTTATAGTTGATGACATCAGCAGTGTCTGGTGAAGAGAAATGGGTAATAGCAGTGTCCCACATACTAGTCTAAAATCCTCTCTCTAATGTCAAGCAAGTGCACAAACACAAACGTGCACCAGTTGACTGCAATAAGATTAGAACATCAACCTATTAAAGTACACAGACTAGAAAACTCAGTATTTTACACAAGCACCATAGCATAAGTCTGACTTTTACAAGGCTGTAGGACAACTTATAGTGGATGACATCAGCAGTGGATGTTGGAGAGAAGATGTTGGGAGGCTTGCATGAAATGGATATGTAGACATGCGCAAGTGTCAAATTATTGGCAATCTATGCCATTGGAATGATGACTGCAGGATACACAGTTATGCTGCTGTGACTAGATAGACACACACACATACACACCCACACCCACACCCACACACACACACACACACACACACACACACACACACACACACACACATACACACCCACACCCACACCCACACACACACACACACACACACACACACACACACCTTCCAGATGACTGCAGTGAGAACAGTACCCTTACCTATCTAAGTACAAAGACCAGATAACTTAGTATTTTACTCAAGCACCACAACACAAGTCTGACTTTTACAAGGCTGCAGGACAACTTATAGTAGATGACATCACAGTGAATGTCAGAGAAAAGATGTTGGGAGGTTTGCATGGAATGGATGCGTAGGCATGTCCAAATGTGAAATATTGGTACTCCATGGCATTGGAGTGGTGGCTGCAGGATACAGAATTATGCTCTTCTGACTAGACAGGCACACACACACAAACACACAAGCACAGAGACAAACACACACACACAAACACACACACACACACACACACACACACACACACACACACACACACACACACATGCATGTGTGCAGACACAAACACACACACACACACACACACACACACACACACACACACACACACACACTTGACTGCAGTGAAATTAGAACCCTTACCTATCTAAGTACACAGACTAGAGAACTCAGTTTTTCATACAAGTGCCACAGCAGAAGTCTGACTTTTATAAGGCTGCAGCACAACTTATAGTGGATGACATCAGCAGTGGATGTTGGAGAGAAGATGTTTGGTGGCCAGCATGAAATGAATAGCTAGCCATATCCAACTGTCAGAATATTAAAGTTCTGTATATTACCAAATTGATGAGTATCCAATGTGTAGTATTTGGTGGTTGTGTTTCCAATGTGCAGGTATACCTTCAGAGGCAACTTTTCAAACTATATGCAAAATGCAAACAGGTGTCCACATTACTATAAGTACTGGAAAATCTGAATGTGTATTGTCATTATAAAGATGTGCATGGTATACAAGACAATATGTGTTATTTATTTATGTAGTAGAGCTGATATATTTGTGAACAAGTACTGAGAGACCAAGATCACAGTTGCACTGGGGAGGTAACTGATGCTGCATTGTAAATATGTTTTTCTTAGATAGTGCCTTCCTTTTGTTAGTGTTTCCACGTGTAGTTTCATGTTATGGACACTAAATGGACAGTAAACAGAAGTAATACTTGCTATTTTCTACTTTGCATAGTGCAATGCAGAGCACCTGGTTTGCACAATGGTTGGCAAAGTGTTTGCACATGTGAGATACACATTTCTACTGTTTCCCTGTTGTGTGTAGTTAAGCAGTGCCAAATGTGAGCTTCATTGCAAAGATTCTGAGAGTTCTCAATACTGACTTTATGAAACACACCTGCTACTTAGCTGACTCTGTGGCAGCAGGTGTAAAAGTAATGACACATTTCCATTTGAACCCAAATGATATAGGGTTTAAATTCAGGTCTATTTAATACTTTTAAATAAGTAATGATAATGCAATTAAATTATTCTTTATACTATATGCACGTGTTAGTGTGTATTGATGCAGTGCAGCATATTTAAGTGGCATTGAGTGGAGGTAACCATGCCACAGAAGAGCCATTTACTGTCATTTGGAAATGATGTACAATGCTAAACTCTGTGCAAACATAGAGGCCAAAAAGTGAAGGGCTCTATTGTTTCTTGGTTCTTATGTTGTTATGTGTGTTGTGTATGATTCTATTTTTTGACCATATTAAAAGTGTTAAAATGGGGTAGACAGGAAAGTAGTAAAATAGGGTGCAAGCATGGGGAAGAACAAAGAGAATGCAATACAGGAATGTGCAGAGAGGAGGGAGGTAAGAATTACAACTATCCATATCTTCAACACTATAAAATGAAAATATGTCCAGAGTATTAGCTGAATTTTGACTTCCACCTCCACGAAGAGGTGTAACAACAATGCAGTCATGTTGTATAGCCAACTGGACCAAATCAAATGTGTCAAGAAGACACGTGTGTGAAATGGCGAGCTATGTATAGGCCAATATTTTTTGTGGGACAGGTGCCCATAACTTCAGTAAGAGAGGAATGTTGGTAAGGGACGTTGGAAGTTGAATAGGTAAAGAAGCAAATGCAAACAAACAGGACAAACAAGACAAGACACAGGGATGGTGAGGGACAAAAAAGATTGGGGACACCATGATTGGGGTGAGGGAGGGCAATGCAAGCCTATGCCCATCAAACATGGGGACATTGAGAATCTATTCCTCTCCCACAGGACTGCCACCACTGTCCCCTTACTCTGTTCGCTGCTGGAGTGCTTGATGTCTCCTCCTCCTATGGACCATGATGGAGAGTAGCCTGTTTATCTGTGTACACCAATGGTGCAGTGCATGATCCTATGCATCAACCCTGGAATCTCTTGGCAAGTGGTGAAATCCCCACCTCTGAAAGTACTTATTGAGGGTACCACAGCACCAGCTTCCAAGGTAGTGCTACCTGAGAGCACAGGTAGTACAGGGGCAGTAGAGGCAGTACTGCTAGTTTAAGTCCCAGATATGCTGGGTGTCATTGCTGAAGCCACTGGAGCAGGGATAGGGTAAGCCACTGGGGTGGCCTACCTCCTTGTGCTGTTAAGCATTTAGTGATTTGTTACAGATGGATGACATGGAGACATTTTGATGACATATAATAAAAATAAAAAAAAATGAGATAAGGTTTGGGATGAGAAAAAAACAACAGATAAAATTAATACCATCATATGTGACATACAATGCATTATCACAAAAATACAACTATTTTATCTGAAGTTTTACATTTAAGTATACAGCTTAATAACTACAAACTATAATTAATGATAGCTCAAAGTAATCCTTGTAATGTGCAGATACTGTACATATGCTTGATCCAGTTATCCAGATTACAGTTAACACCAGGGCATTTACCACTTGCGTACAATTTAATTTATGTAATACTGTTAAAGAACTGCAGTATTGTATAGTTGTTATTCATTGTATTTGAACCCACAACCTCTGACTACAGTCTTACACTTGACTTCTAAAGTTGGTTTGTGCTACAAACTGATGCATGCATACTTGCTTTTACAATTCAGATATGCGTGCTTACTTTGCTACTACTGTATAGAAAATACAAAATGTTGCTTTAAAATTTAAAGCTACAATACTACTTCTCTTGTGTTGCATACATACCAATTGCTTCCTTCAGTCTCTCTACACAATCAGCATGGTCTAGCCTATTTGCAGCTATTTCAGAATTAGCTGTGACAAGAAAAGAACAGAAGATAATTATGCATGCCATTCTTGCCTATATTTAGCTTTCTATGTATTATAAATTCTCTTTATTAGTATACTTATACACCTGTGGAGTATTACTAGTTCAAAACGTATCTGACCATTGGTTGAGTGTATCCCTCTTGCACCTTTTTAGGTCATTGAAGTGGTGCCTACACTGTTCTTCAGTGCGTTGGATGCCAGTTGCACTGAATGCAGCCTTGACCAGACTATTCCAAGCCTCAGACTTGTAGTGGGTGCCAGAATAGTCCCCCTGCAGAAGCCTTTGGCTGTGACACTTTACCAGGAGTGCAATAAATATTCTGGACTCCTAAAAGTCCACCTCTGTGCCTGTGTCTAATCCCAAAACAATGCAATAACAAATAATGATTTCCTGCCAATTCCTGTTATTGCTTTTACTGGTAGTGTGCAAACCTGAGCCAAGATGCCAACCATGTTTGCAGAATGTTAAGTGGAGAGCAACAGTGCCAAACCTAGAGGAAAGCAATTTTTGAAATTGGAAGGTTAATCTGACACTGACAGTTTGAGGGGTGCCTGCTGCTATAACTATTAGATGATTTAAATTTGCAGATATGCACTGCAGACATACATTTTATGACATGATGCATATTTGCTTTATACACTGCTAAAATTGATTTTTACAGTGTGAGATTCAAACCTAACCATAATGGGCAAAACATTTTCTTCCACAGCAGTGATCTCCAGCTTTGCCACAGAAGAAGTGCTTCTCAGACATAGTCATGAATTATTTCTGAATACAGATGACAGATTGAGGTGTTAACCATGTATGTGTGTGACCTGACAAGGTCCTTGTATATACATCCATTTATGTTTGTGTCTTATTTAAGTGTGAAGGCCATCCAAGTCCAAATAGCAGATTTATACTTACAGAAACATGGTGGACAGTATACCTCAATCATACTTCAGAACCTTCAAATACAGTAAGGGTATCTTATCCCTCATACATATAATTCATATCAGCTCCACTATTTATAATTGTGTATAAATTGTTATAAATGATATTTAATATAATATGAAATGGAACAACAGTAAAAATGGCTAGAATTTCCTGTATTAGAACCCAGGAACATGTGCATTGCAGCCCTACACTTACATATGTTGCCACAGGAATATTGAGAGAACACTTGGATATTTTCTTGTTTATTATTATAAACTGAACTGTCACAACAGTAAACATATGTTGCACTTCCTGAATTAGAACCCAGGACCATCTGTATTACAGCCCTACACTTTTACCTGCTGCCACAGGAATAGTTAAATAACAGTTGCATAATTCCCTATTCATTCATAACTTCTGTGTGTTAACCACCAGACAATGACAGTGTGTTTGAGTGGTGCCCAACAGAATTAATAGACTGTATCCTTTTTGAATTTGTTGACTGTCTGCTTCCTCTCTGCAGTTATTTAATGTCTGCAGGTGTTGGAAACCTTGCTAACTTCTGAGCAACATTGCTTAGCAATGTTACACAATAGAAAGCAAAAACTGCAACAAAGTATCCTTTTTACATTTAGAATGTCTATGCCCAGTCTGCTTCCTGTCATGTTTGGGCCACTGGTCCATGTTTATGCACTGCTAAGCATCACACAAATTAGATAAATAAAGCTAAACATGACAGTTATCATGTTTTTTCATTTCCCCTGTTTGTGCTAACCCTCACAACACACAAACACTGGTATTAGAAAAAGGAAAATTATGAGAATAGAAGAAAAGAAATCTATTAGATAAACAACACTAGAAAAAATTATGTTAGCACACATGAAATATTTTTACACAGGTCTGGATTTGAATTCTCACTAAAATGAATCTTCAAAAAACAGTAAGGGTGTCTTATCCCTCTTTGCCACAGAACCGCTTTGCAGCAGAGAATGAAAATGATTTTGCAGAAAAGAAACTGTGACATCATCCACAAAAGTAACAAAACATGTAACAGTTGTTTCTACGTGTATTAATTTCAGATGCTGTGCACTGAGTGATCACACAACCATTTATGACTATTGCTTGTATAAATGTAGCTCTGTGTTTGTTGCTTAGGTTTGTCTTATCTGACCAGTAATCAGAAACATGCAGTCTGAAAGGTATTCTGTATCATTGTCCTTAAAATGTGTGAGGATATTAACTGGTAAAAATATACAGTTGTCAAGAAATGTAGTGGAGGTTGGATATTACCAGTGGTGGCTGGTGACTTCAAATTAAAGGGGGGGGGGCTGCAGGAGACAGCTGAATGGGTGGGGCCAATGGGAAGGAGTGTGACCAACTAGAAAGGGGTGGAGCTATGCTCAAAACCACAACAACTGGAACTTTAATTAAGTACACTGCTCTGAGTGCCAAACCATCATTACGAGAGTCCAATCAAGACAAAATGAAGAGTAGAAGAAAAAAATATTTCAATGCATTGGCTAAAAGACAACTTATTTAATATCTAGATAGAAACACAAAGGTTATGAGACATGAAAAAATAAATTGCTTTTTAAATACATTACTGGAATACCAGTCAAAATCAAGTATAAAAAAACAAGCAGCACTCAGCTCAAACCACTTCTCTTTGTACTGCAGTTCTAATCATAATTTATATTCAGCTTTATAAAATTACAAAGTAACATGCTGAAAGTAGCAATCTCTGTGATAGCCCCACTTGTAAAAAGGTTTCTTATCCAAAAAAAGACCTGCTGCCTGACAACAACTATCTACTTGCTTCATGGAGAACGCATGATCAAAGTAAAAAATGAACAGTGAACAAGAAACAAGCTCAAAATAAATTACTTAAAGGATTACTACACAAGTTATGGACCACACATGGTAGACTGGGATTCTGTTTAGTTTACGGGTAAAGCCTGCAAAGATAACTGCAAGTCTCCAACAAATGTAATGCGCTTCTGAAAATACTGTAATCCTGTTCTTTATTACAAATACTGTCATATGCATTTCAATACCTAAGGTTTATATGTTATCTAGTTATGTAAATATTCTCTGCATGGCAACAGTACGCTTATTAAAGCTTACTTGCATCTTACAATCTCCGACAAGCTTACCTGATGGTCGTTTAAGCATTGCTACTTTAATACAGAGCAACAGGGCACTGCAACAGCATGCATTTTCTGAATAATAAGAAGCATAAATCAACAGTTTAAAAATATGACAGAAAACCAGAACATTCTGCAAAATCAAGGACAGAGCCACGGTCATACTTATGGTCTACCTTGCATGGGGGAATACTCTGCACGCTTACACTGCATAACTGCTCTTTGCCTTGCTTGGACAAATCCAGAGCCACTACAATGGGGAGTGGAGTGCAACAAGTAGGTCACAGTTTGAAATGTCTCTTGCTGATGGTGATGGCTCTGACACTCATACCTCTCAACCTCAGAGCAAGAAATCTGGATGAAGCCATACATAGAAGTGGGGCACAGGCCCAGAAATAAAGACAATTTTTAAATATCACTCTTATAAACTTAGAAAGGTAATAGAATAGTAGTAGGTCTTGCATTAGTATGAATTTTTGAAGGGTATGAAATCTGAAACTCAAATGTCTGCCATTATTTTCTAACTTCAATCATTAATGATTTGCTACTAATTTTTTCCAGAAAACCACAATTTTATAAAAAACAGACCAAATATGTTATGCAAAAATATAAAATTGCCGCACAATACAGCTGGGAACCTGTCAAAGAAGGGACACATTTTTAAAATTAGTACTGTTAACTTGAGCAGCTAACAAAATAAGAGTATATGCATGCATTTCTGAAATAAAAGTAATCTATAACTCTGATCATTACAGTTATTTATAATTGTAAACCCTCCACATTTTCTTCCAAAATTGCCATTTTGCAGAGGGATTATTAGGAGGAGAGCAACATTTTGAGCCAAAAGTGGAGACAATTGAGAGGTTTGGATATTCCTAATTCTATAAAGCGATTTATTTGCACATACCTCTCATCCTCTTAATGCAGGAAATCTGGATAAGGCCAAATATATTGGGGGAACATACAAACATTACTAAAAAGACAGTTGATAGAATAACAGGTCTTGCTTTAGCATGCATTATTCTGAAGGTTATGATGTCTGAAACTCAATGTCTGTCATTATTTAGTGACTTAATGCCTAAATGGTTTGGCAGAAAACCACAAATTTTATGAGGAACAAACCAAAAATAAGAAGCAAAAATCTATACATTCTGCAAAATTCTGGACAGTTGAGAGGTATAGTTCATCCGGGGCTGTCTGAGTTTGCTGCCCTTCCTCCCCCCCTCACAGAATCATGGCCGAATGGAGTGTCCCCCCCTGTAGCCATTCCAATGTCCCATTGCTTGGTTATTTCACCCCATTTGCAATAAACACTGTAATGTGCATACTGCTTTACTTCTGCAATGATATGGAATTCATTTTAAAGTTTTATTTTATATTTTACAGCATAAAACCTAATAGATATCTGCTAAACAAAGCAATGCAGTCTCACAATGAAAATAGACTTAGCATTAAAATTTCTCTGCCCTTGAAACTCACATTCATTGAAACAGCATTGAAACCCACTTTCAAAGAAAATACATTTTGCCAGTGGCAGATAAAGATTAATTTTGGGCTGTTTTCAAATCATAGGCCCCTTGAACATGAAACATACACATGCTCTTTGATACACCTTCTTGACGGTATTAAATTATATTCCTTGTACAATACAGTACAGTTGTTAGAGGCCATTTTAAATTTATTGTTTTAAAAATTTTTCCAGTAAACAATGAAACAAAATGCATGCACCAATAATGACAAAACTGCCCAATTCAGAACATTTCTATCATAAAAGTCTACTCAGACTTCTACAGTCCACCAGTATTAGTAAATATGCACGATCTCTGAAGAAGTAAAAGTCATCTAAATAATTCCACATTAAAGAAATTTGTTAACTAATGAAAAGGTTACTGCTAGCAAACAACTTTATATGTCATTGTTTCATCTACAAATAAAGTGCCTGTTGCCCTTGAGGAATAAATTGCCTATGTTGCATTAAAAAAAATGATAATGCTAGTAATATTGCAATAGGGAATGGATAGCAAACTGATAACAGGTTCATAGTTACTAGGTATCTTCGCCAAAGAGGACTGCAGCATCCATCCCCTTTGCAAGAGAGTACAGTATCAGCAATGGATCTACCTACTGTGGGAGTAGAACCCACAGCCTTCTGCATCAAAAGCAAGTACACTACCTGTTGTGCTATTTACAATGTAAGCAGACTTGGCATAAGCAGCACTAAACTTTTGTTCCCCTGCAGCTCTCAGCTCCTTGAAAAATCTACTCAACACTCAGCTGTATCTCTGAACTTTGCAGCACAAGAAATCTGGAAAAAGCCAAAATTTATTGGGGGGGGCAAAAGCCCAAAAACCAGGGACACATTTTAAACATTGCTTGCATAATGTTGGAAAGTTGCTAGAATAAAATGCTGTGTTACCACCATACATTTCACTGCCAAGTGTTGAGCCCAGGACCCTGTGCAAAACAGCCAGAGCAACATACCACTATGCCAAATCATCTATTTTTATGAAAGAAAGGAAGACTGAAACTTAAATGGCTACCATTTAGTGAATTCAGTTCTCACCATAGCTGTCAACATATTAGCACAAAACACCTGAACAAAGCCAATAATGGGGGAATACAGCCCCCAAACATATTCAGTGAGTTCAGTTATCACCATAGCTCTCAACCTTGGCACAAAAAAAACTGTACAAAGCCAATAATGGGGGAATACAGTACAAAAAATAGGGACAAATATCCACTGAGGGCACCAGAGCAAACCCACACAAACACAGGGAGAACATGCAGACTCCACACAGATGGCACCCAAGCCAAGAATCAAATCAGACAACCCATAGCTGTCAGGCAACACTGCTACCACTGCACCACTGCACTACTGGCTGTGTTAAGTAACAAAAATACAGAGACCACAGATTTTATGAGGAACAGAACAAATATGAGGCAAAAATCTGCAAATGTTTTACAAATGGTGATGGGTAGGGAATTCAGGCTCTTGTCACTTGGGCCCAAGGTACAGGGTTCAAGCCTTATTCTCTACCCACCACCATGAAGCAACTGGGGTATTTCACACACACACACACACACACACACACACACACACACACACACACACACACACACACCCTACCTGTCCTGAGCTCCTCCGTAGCGATCCTGCAGCCTGATCAGTCCTCCCTAATGGCCCGTGCATGTTGTTGGGTCTCCCGCAAGATTGAGGAGGCTGGAGCCTCCTGCTGTTGGTCCAGCCTGCGGGTGATGCAGTCTGGTGACCTTCCGGTTTGTGTGGTCATCACTGCACAGACCTCTGGGCTGGAAGGGCGGAGTTTCCTGCCTTCCCTATCTGGGCTGCCTAACACAGCAGTCTGGAGCTCAGAAATGCCTGAGCATGCGTGCTTAGAGTTCTGGTCTGCCTTACACAGCAGTCAGGAACTAAGCACGCATGTGCGGAGTCCGAGAATTTTTTTTATTTTAATATGTTCTACGGAGGGGGGAATGGGGAATTTATTTTATCCATTTTAGAGGTGGGAGACCCATTTTACAGATGGGGGGCTGCAGTCCTGCAGTCCTATAGCATGAGCCGCCCCTGGATATTACTGAACAGAAACTGTGAAATGTGTGCTGCTTACTTACATTTAAAACCTTGATACAATTATTTCTACACTTTATAAGTCAAACCTGGCTGACACACCCACTGGAGGTAAGGGAGTCTGAATTGTTGTAGTTGTGTTTTTCTTCTCCCTAGCAGTAATCATTGACAGCTGCAATCCATAAGCAACAAACACAAAGGAAGTGCCTGAACTATGTTTACATGTTATACATTGAGCCAAGTATTTTGGATTCAGCAATTCTAATGAGTGCACACCTCATTTGCAACTTCACCATACTCATAGTCCTGAATCAACAATATAAAAAGGGAACTGTGTAGCTAAGGAACTTGAAGGTGAGAAGATTTGTTTATGTGGATAACATAGAAGATATTTTACTTTGGGATTTATCTGCACAGAAGTCTACTGATCCTGATAAGGTATGCTTGCATTTTTCAGATATATACTGGTTATGCTCAAATGTCACTATGAAAAATCTTATATATGTATATATATATATATATATATATCTATATATATATATATATATATATATATATATATATATATATATATATATATATATATATATTTATATATTTATATATAAATATATATATATATATATATATATATATTTAAATAAATATATATATATATATATATATATATATATTTATATATATAGATATGCATTAGAAAATGCTACTTTCATCTACATGCACTTCTTAGAAGTTTACAGATGGCATAGGCATGTTTGTCAGGGCATTTTACTTTTTCAGGTGCACTGTCATCACAAGTGCTAATGTTACAAACGTTTTTCTCTTTACATTCATCTAATGTTATTTCAACGAAGTGTAAATGTTCTATACTGTCAGTGACACAGAGGTATTAACCTTCTAGAATGGCCCATAGACATCTCTAGGGGAGTACTGGCCTCGGGTAGCTGTGACTGGCAATTGCATAAAATTCAATGTTCTGTGGTAAATGTGTACATATGTTTTGGGGCAGTTTATTTGATAGCAGTTTTAGCAGTTCACTTACAGTTTGTTAGTAAAATCTGGAGTCTACTTCAAAGTATGGAAAGCCCACAGTATCAAAGACCAGATCATCGAGACAAAAATCATCAAAACCTCACTTCAGCGAACAACCACATCAGCAAATCCATTCCAAATGTAAGTAATCTGTTGGACAACAAGGTGAACTTTGCCCTTTTCACAACTGTAGTATCATCTCAGAGTTGATATATTTACTTAGGGGGGTAGGGGTGTAGCCCCCAACATGGCTGGGTTGAGGATGGTGCGATTTCATTTTTGTGACTTTTGGTATGAGTGGTTACTTACCTTGGGAATGGATTTGCAGATCCAGTCCTACTCTAAAGTATTTGATGCTTTCATCTCAACAATGTGGGTTTCGTACTGTGGGGTTTTGATGTTATGAAGTAGACCCAAATTGTGCCGTTTGCCTGTTGTTTTGGGGGTGGGGAAGCCAAATTCCATTTCTGTGTTAGTACAAACAAAATATGCTGTTGTTACTCTCCTTGTTTTGGATCCAGCCTTGCTTTATGTGTGATTGTAATATCACATAATTCCATTTTTATATTTGAATATCTTGATTGTTTTTTGTTTCTCCAGTGGATACTACCTTGTATGTGTTATATCTAAGCAGCACTTCTATTTATATGTGATACCTATGTGTATTATCCTTCTTTTGTGTTTTATGTCACCTATGACTATGGCACCCAAGCATCCCAATTCCCACAACCCCTCCTTCAGTGACCCTGAGAATTATGTCATTGTGGAAGCATTTAGGTGACATGGTGCCTTTATGCTTGAGAGGGGAAATGAGGATATGTCCAGAAAAATCCAAATTTGGCAGCAGGTAGTGGCTGATGTGAATGCTGTAGGTAGCCAGAGCAGGAAATGTGATGAGGTGTACCATAGGGCTACTAACATCATTTCATCTGCCCAGAGGAGAGCAGCAGCAGTGACCCATGAACTGATGGCTATCAGGGAGCATGCTACAGACCCATCATTGAAACTAAATGAAGAGTTCCTTTCCGGTCTACTGTCAGAGATCTAGACAGCTCAGTGGAAAGTGCACAACAGCATGTCATTGATGTTGGTGGTGCTGTTTCATGGAGGACAAGTACATCCCAGGAAGAGCTTCCAGGTAGGCTTACCTGTCTCAGTTGTTAAATACTAGCATGCAGGGGAAATCAGCTATGCTAGTTCTCCTAGATTATCTTCTTACTGCTGTTTTCCCTTCCCATTGCCTTTCTTTTTAAGCCCAGGGGATGTTAGTTCTGAAGGATAGGAAGTCAGAAACTAATATGTAGGTCAATCAAACTTAATACCTGTAGTACACTGATATGCCTCTAGTCAGCATTATAGGATAGAATACAGAATGAAATGGAGTACCTGAAATACCACTACAGTCATAGCAAATGTGTACAAGTGTCAGGTGTGACCCCCCAATCCTATATAGAAATGTAGAAAGTCAGGTGTGCCCCCAATCCTGTGTAGACATGTAGAAACAGTCAGGTGTGCCCCCCATCCTATGTAGAAATGTAGAAACAGTCAGGTGTGCCCCCAGTCTTATGTAGACATGTAGTAACAGTCAGGTTTGCCCCCCCCCCGATCCTACGTAGAAATGTAGAAACAGTCAGGTGTGCCCCCCAAATCCTGTGTAGAAATGTAGAAACAGTCAGGTGTGCCCCCTCCCCAATCCTGAGTAAAAATGTAGAAACAGTCAGGTGTACCCCCCAATCCTATGTAGACATGTAGAAACAGTCAGGTGTGACCCCCCCATCCTGTGAAGAAATGTAGAAACAGTCAGGTGTGCCCCCCAATCTGATGTGCACACATTGTAACAGTCAGGTGTGCCCCCCAAATCCTATGTAAAAATGTAGTAACAGTCTGGTGTGCCCCCAATCCGATGTACACACGTAACAGTCAGGTGTGCCCCCCAAATCCTATGTAGAAATGTAGTAACAGTCAGGTGTCCCCCCCCCTCCAATCTGATGTAGACATGTAGTAATGTGTAGGTATAATACCAGTGGAGCATAGATGATCAGAGGTGGCGAAGGTAACAGGATAGATTGTAGCATTTGTACAATATGCAGGTATGTGTATGTTAAGTTGGTGTGTGTTTCATATTGTGTGTGAGTGCTCAGTATGTATGCATGTTGAGGTTTGACCTGGTGGCCATTGCCCACTACTGCCGATGACAGGGCCAAGTCCTCACAACTGCAGTGCCAAAGACAATTCCCCTCAGTATAAAACATGCTAGCAGTAAGCCATTGTAAATGTATGGTGGTAATATGTGTCACCATCTGAAAGAGGGACATGGCATGGCTGTTGGGCTAGATATATAAGCAGTACACAGGGGAAAGTACCCCAGACATACAGTATATAATGTGTAACTGTGAAATGGACACACCCTTGGAATTGTACATACAGGTATGCAACACATTATCTGGGCTTGTAGTAGGGAATACCGATGTTGTCTGGCCGAACACTTGCAGATCACAAAGGTGATAGGACTGATGTATTGGCCAACAGCTGATGTCCCTGCACAAGCCAGCATAACTGGAATGCCCCATGCATATCTGTGAGTCAGATGCAAGTAGTGTCCATAGCACACATGCACCCAGCTCACACAAACACCACCCATAGGTACCTCTCTAGTCATATCCCTGCTGTTGGGAATGGGTACAATAGGACCCCCACCTGTGTATGGAAATAGCAAAAGAATGCAGCATGCAGTGCAGGTGTCCCATGCAGATGTGTCCCTAGCTGTAAGTAGCACCCTGTCAGCATCCACACCACCTGATCAAAACTGATAGAAAGTATTGGCATAAAATCCTAACACACCTACCCTGTCACCTCAGGGGAATATACTGTATGGCAGTCTGGGACTGTAGGATTGGCAGAATGCAACGGCCTGCTACAGCTGGTCTACATCACCATCAAATGGCCTACAGGCCTCTACAAAAGGCCCATATCTCACCCATACTGCCAATGTATGTTATGTCATGGATACCCAAATAATAACATAACACAGTCCACATAAGCCATATGCAAGGCCTTGTGGACAAACCACAGTAACATGTCCACCATGTCCCACTGCATGAACTGTGGACCAACTCCAAAACACAGCTGTGATGAGGTGAGAACTATAGGGAAAGTATCAGAAAATGTATGCATAATGTATGGAAGAGGATAGAATAATAGAGGGGGGGTGGGAGCATGGGCAGCATGGAATGTGCAATGTCTGACACACAGCCATGTGCACATACTATCTCTGGCTATAAACACCAAAATGGGTGGCTACAAACCCACCCATACATCACAATAGGGGTAATGTCCTAACTTATGACCCCTGCCTCTGGGTAACCTGTGTGAATCTGTACAGCTGTGAGGTATTGCCACAGCAGAATAAGGCCATACTGTCACATTGATGGATGTACAAGTATGAGATCCTCTGCCAGCACTGTACTAAGGTGCTGAACTGGATACACAGACCCAGCAGCAAGTGTCTGCAGCTCCGCCTCCAGAATGGCATAACATTCCATGAATATGTAGGCATTTGACCACAATCCTGGACACAGCTGCATTCATCCTGTGTTCCCCAGGACATCACTGTGAGCAAAAATGTCCACCTGACAGTACTTGAGGACATAAAACATCACAGTGTATAACAGTACACATGTCTGAATATCTCTGCTAACACCAGTACCATGTAGCAGAAGCAGCACAGGCACATACAACTACAGTACACACTATCCCTTCCTCAGTTTGACCCCATATCACCAACTGATCTACAGATATCCTGCAGAAACAGTTTGCTACCTATAGGTGTAGAACACAAAGGTCTGCACTGGAGTACAAACTACCTGGAATGGATCCACACATTCAATACAGAAGGGCATACTGGGCATGCTCACACACTTAGAGAAATGAAGGCAATGTTAGACAACAACATACTGAAAGGTCATACTGGGCATGCTCACACACTTAAACAAATGAAGCCCATGTCTGCCAACAACAGTGGACCATACATATCTGACAGTTGCAGATGTTAGTGCATACAATCCTCAGTATGCACCAGTCATGCTTTGCACAGACATTGGATAGGAATACACACATATATCCAAGGACAACACACTATAATATGGCAAACGTATACTTACATAGATGTATGGAAGAGAGTGACAGTGACAAAGAGCCTTCCATCATGAGGCCTGTCCCAGCCAGCACACAGCCAAATGGCTACAATCACATGATGTGTAAATGCCACTCACTGTAGAAATTAACCACTGGTATCCCTCAGCATTACAGACTTTGTGGTGCAAATGCTAGCTGTGCAACATGACTGTACAAGACAGTAGTCAATTAGCAGCTGTATACATGTACCTGCGAAATATAAACCTGCCTGTGCCTGATTGTGGTGTGTCTACCTCTAGATGAATGAGTCATGGCCCATGTGCACACACTGTCCTCCCCATAGCCCCTCTATGACAAGCCTGCTGATGTCATTCAATTTGAAATACACCTTTGGGAAAGGAGTAGCCCTGTAATCTCTGTGGCATGTCCTGCAACTGTGTAATGCTATAGTGTGATAAACTAGTTAGGTAGGTGTTCTAATCACAGACATGGAAACTGTGTGTGTGTGTGTGTGTGTGTGTGTGTGTGTGAGTGTGTGCGCGTGCGCATATGTGTGTGTCTGCCTGTGTAGGGAGCAATGCTTTTTAGGCTAGTCACACTCACTACAATTCAAATGCTCTACTTTGGCAAGGCTGCTGATCTCATTCACTTTGAAATACACCTTTGGGAAAGGGGTAGCCCAGTAATCTCTGTTTGGCATCCTATAAATGTGTAATGCTGTATATGATAAACTAATTAGGTAGGAGTTCTAATCACAGCCATGGCAACTGTGTGTGTGTGTGTGTGTGTGTGTGTGTGTGTGTGTGTGTGTGTGTGTGTGTGTGTGTGTGTGTGTGTGTGTGTGTCTCTGTCTGTATAAGGAGCAATGCATTTCAGGCTAGTCACACTCACTACAATTCAGATGCCCTACTTTGGCAAGGCTGCTGATGTCATTCACTTTTAAATACACCTTTGGGAAGGGAGTAGCCCAGTAATCCCTGTGGCACATCCTATAACTTTGTAATGCTGTAGTGTGATAAACTGGTTAGGTAGGAGTTTTAATCCCAGACATGGCAACTGTGTGTGTGTGTGTGTGTGTGTGTGTGTGTGTGTGTGTGTGTGTGTGTGTGTGTGTGTGTGTGTGTTTGTGTAGGGAGCAATTCTTTTTAGGCTAGTCACACTCACTACAATTCAAATGCCCTACTTTGGCAGGGCTGCAGATGTCATTCACTTTGAAATACACCTTTGGGAAAGGAATCACCCAGTAATTTCTGTGATGCATCCTATAACAACACAATGCTGTAGTGTGATATAGTACTTTGGTAGAGGTTCTATTCCTACACATGGCAAGTGTGGATGTTTGTGTGCATGATTCTTTGTCTGTGTAGGGAACAATGCTTTTTAGGCTAGTCACACTCACTATAATTCAAATACCCTACTTTGGCAAGCCTGCTGATGTCATTCAGTGTGAAATACACCTTTGGGAAAGAAATACCCCAGTAATCTCTGTGGTGTGTCCTATAACAGTGTAATGCTGTAGTGTGATATCCTCCTGTGGTAGGGGTTCTATTCCCACACATGGCAAATGTAGATCTTTGTGTGTAGGGTGCAATGCTTTTGAGGCCATTCACAGTCACTACAACCTCAATGAACCTTCTTTGGAAAGCCTGCCGATGTCATTCCCATTGAAATACACCTTTGGGGAAGGACTGCTCCAGTAATCTGTGTGGTGCATCCTGTAACTGTGTAACGCTGTAGTATAATAAACTAGTTAGGTAGGAGTTCTAATCCCAGACATGGCAAGTGTGTGTGTGTGTGTGTGTGTGTGTGTGTGTGTGTGTGTGTGTGTGTGTGTGTGTGTGTGTGTGTGTGTGTGTGTGTCTGTTTGTCATTCATATCCTATGTGAAGGTGACTGGGAGTGTGTAACAACTGGACTCATTGTGGAGCGGGTTTTGCAAATTTCTTATATGGTGGCCCTATTATATGTCACAATGTCCACCTTACAAGGATAACAGATGTGAAATAGCCAAGAGGGTGGGTTGCCAATCCATACCCCTACATGTGACATTAAGGCCTGGAGAACAAAGTTAGCAACCCATGTAATACCCAGGGAATAGTTTCATATACAAACACACTTGCCTAGGCAACAACCGCTATGTTGGTAGTACCCTGCATATTGCCCACAGATAGTAACCATGGTGTGATTGCAGTGGACTATAGAGGGCATGGCACCCTGTCCATCAGTACAATTGGCACGTATATGCAGACAGTGTGCCTTTACTATGTTCCCCATTGGATGCCTGCAAAACGTGTGGTGCCATCAAATGTGACCCACAAAGGAAATACCATGCCTTAAACACATGCCCTGTATGGACAGATGCCACTGACACCAGGGAATACCTGTATCATGCTATCAATGTAGGTGCAGGGTCAACCTGCTGTCCATTACCAGTTCCCACCACATGAGGCCAGGACTGCCACATCTGATGATAACAATCTGTGTACACAACATGAGACAGACACCCCAGGTACAGTTCCATGTGTAAGTGTACATTTATGTGGGATGTGTGAACATCCCAGACAGCGTCCATGTCATGGACTAAAGAACACATACATGGCAAGCATTGCACAGCAATGGCCACACACAATAGTTACCCAGGTGACTGAATGATGAATACAATACCCACCTGTGTGGGTCAATCCAGGCATACACCCCTGAGTCACACTGCAGATCATTGTCATGTGGCCTGATGCCAAGCTATACCCCACACCTGGCCTTGTATAGCCTTCTGGCACAGACAACCACTACACACCTGTGAAGCAATGCATACACGCATGTTAGTACTGGCACCCTGTGTCTGTGTGCATGGTGTATAATGCTTTTGACCACATTCACACTCACTACAACTCCCATTGGCATACTGAGGCATGCTGTCTGATGTCAGACACCTTCACATACCCTTTCCCATATAACCTCCAGATAACCCCTGTGGTGCATGTGATACCTGCACATTACTGTACTGTGGCAAACTAACTGGTTAGGAAATGTATTCCTGACCCTGCCAAGTGTGTCAATGTGTGTGAGTCTGTGAGGGGGTGTGGCTGTGTTGACGCTGACACCTGTTCGTGTGGACAGGCACGTGTACTACACCTACCGTATCGCTACCATATCACTGTGGCAGATGTCACTCACCATCACATATATGTTTGGATAGCTCCTCAACATGTAAGCTATGTGGTGCATGCAATAACTCCATAGACATGTGATAGCAATAAATAGTCAGTCAAGGGTTTGAAACCCTGTACTGGTAGGTGTGTGACACAAACAAGCTTATATTTTACTCTCCCACCCCCTCCTTGACATACTTTGTCTCTGTCTATCTCTCTCACTCCCTCTCTGGTGAATGTGGAGAACTGTACTTGCTTTGCTTAGACAGCAGCTTGTGTTTTGTAAGTGATGTTCATGATCAGCTGATAGCCTCTGCAAAAATTGCAGCACTCCTCTAGCTGATTGCACGTGGAACAGCTTTGGTAACATTCCCATAGCCAACTGCATGGAAACACAAGCCAATATCTAGGAACATCATGTTGCTGTTGGGCCTTTTAATTCACTGTGAGCAGGACCTAGATCTGGTGTTTGGCAAACAATATCACAGATGGATTTGGGATTTACCTCTAACAACATACACTGTGGAAACAGGCCAACATGCAGGAGGGGGATGTGCCTGACGTGACTACAGAATGTAAGTGTTGCTATTCTGCATTTGGAGTAATGTCGGTGTAACAGTATGTGTGAGGATACGACTGGTCTGCATGTTTTAATACCTGTCATGACAATGTTATGTTTTTGCGGAAACCCCCATCTGTAGGGTAATCTGCAGACTGGGCAGTGTGTGGTGCTGTTTGTTTCTTGTGTTACTCAAAGAACACCTATCTGAGAACTGCAGAAGCATAGTGTGAGGATTGCAGTCAGTACATGGTGACAGCCATGAGGGTTACTGACTTTATATCCCTCATAGGACATATGTCACAGCAAACCCTGTTACAACAGTAAATGTATGAGGTTATCACAGTAACATGTCAATATTGGCCCTGTGTTTGTGCCTCCAGCCACAGGTCTGTCAACCTTTGTACATATGTCATGCAGTAAGAGGTACATATGTTCTTTACACCATTATTTATTGACATCATATCTAATAGCAAGCCAGTGAGATATCAGACTGCTACACATGTTATGTATAGTAGGGGTTATATTTGAGGACATAACCTGGGCATTCTGTGGTTGTGTGTACAGTACTGAGGTCTGCGTACTTATGGTGATTGTTGACAGTGTGTGTATTGCGAATATGTACCTTGGCCTGTGTACAGACTGTGGTAGATGTCATTGTTCTTGGTTCTGTTCTATGTGATGTTACATGCTGCTCCAGTGTATGGTACCCTATTGGCTTACATGTTTGAAGGGCCAAACACACACATGTCCCATACCACAGACAGGCATTGGACCACACTGTGTAGTGGCCCAGTATATGTAGGGCTAGTGTGTGAGTGGCACATATGAGGATGGTGTTGATCAGACAGTCCATATACTGTAATATTAAGCTAGCTTACCATATGTGGCTGTGGCTGTGTTCACATTGGTTGTGGGTATGCACTTTCACACAGGTGTATGTTACTCTGTGCTGTGACATGCATGTAGAGCCTGCTATATTTGCAGGTACATGCATATTCCCCCATAAGAAATGTAGACCAGTGTTGTGGCAGTCTGCTTGTAGTTTGCACAGTGCTTTGTTACATGCCTAGCAGCTTAGTGTACTTACCCAGTGTGATGTTATGTCCAGGTATTTGCCAGATGTACTGCTGCTGGGCAACCATAACTGTCATGTATTTCTGACAAACAGTGGGATGCTGTACAGATGTATGTCAGTAACTACTGGGTAGTGTGTGGCCATGTGATCCTTGCACCAGCAGTTATTATGTGTCAGGACAGACAGGATTGTATGAATGCATAACCTATGTGGGCATATGTATTCCAGTGTTTATGTGATATACCCATCTACATGGCTGTTAACATCCACATTGTCAGGCTTGGTCCAACTGTCTTCCACTAAGGGGTTCTGTGTATACCTCTGGACTGACCAGAGTGTGTCAGACTGTCCACATTTATTGGCTATATATCTTCTGTAGTCCACAGGATCATTATTGTGCTAGCAGTGGTACTGTACTATGATGTCCTTAGTATGTCTGTCAGTAGCCAATGGTGCACATGTTAAAAGCAAATGTGACCTCCCACACACATGTCTGTTAAGACAACCCCTATTACAGTAGCAACAGTCTACATATATACCTGCAATACATACCTGACATCCCCTTGCATTAAGAGCTTGGAACTATTGGGGCTGAGGTAGGACACCACTCCATGTTCTGGACATATGGTAAACATATATGTACATATAATTATCCATATATCTATATAGATATATACACATATACATATTGACATACATAGATGGATATGTATATATATATATATATATATATATATATATATATATATATATATATATATATATATACATATATATATATATATATATATATATATATATATATATGTGTGTGTGTACATATATATACATTTAAACACTGAAATATATACATATACACAGCAATATATGTCTACACATATACAGATATAGATACATATAAACATATACTTATGGATATCTACATATATATTGACAGTAATAGGTATATCAGAATAGATATGTATGCACATATAGTTCTAGATATCTACATATATATCTACATAAATAGGCATATCTGTACACATAGAATATGCATACATATATGTATGAATGTACATGTGTATGTACATGTAGACATATATCAACATATGTATATATCCATATTCCTGTCATGTGTAAACATCACGGTTGTATATACCTTCCCAGATGTATCTCAATGCATGTGTACATTATGATAAAAGAACATATGTGATGCAACAGTCATATTAATAACAAGTACTACACATTTGTGGAAGTAACGGCAATTGTTCAATACTAATCAATATGTGTATTGACAGATATATTGGAAAAGCAACAGCTGTCTTCACAATGGTCATGGCATAGTGGTTAAGTGTTGTGACTATTGTGTACAGGGTCCTGGGTTCAAAACCTGCAATGGCTGTTCATTTTGTTGCTGGGCAGAACAAGGATAGTTGGGTACAGAGTGGTTAAGGCAGTTTTGAGCAGATTTAAGTGTGTTTGCGGGGGTTGCGTGAAGCTACGTGGTGCTAAGCTATGGGTAAATGTATGGGTGCTTACACAGTGTAGGCTTCACTTACCAGTGCGCAAATCAGCTTAGCTGTTATATTGGAGCAATGTTGATATATGTTAAGCATGGCTTAGCCCTAGTAACCAGTTCTCACCACCCAGTCCGTTAACATAGCAGGGTAATGACAATGTGTAAAAAGTATAGGTACACAGCTATGACCACCTGCAGCGATGTACCCCAGTACTGACACATGTGTACATGTGCATTACTGAGGATAGCAGTGTCTGTGTGTTAGCACACCTATACTTGAGAATTCCATGAGGGTCTTTACAACCACCGCAACACCCATTGCCATAGTTAGTTTTGGCTGCTGCTGTATGGGACATTGTATGTACCCTGTTACACTCCTCTCCCTACCGGCTACATGACCCTTGCAGTACTAGCACAACAGTGTTGTACAAATGGGTTGATAGGCATGGGATACCCACTGAGTTCTGGCAAGTGTCTGTATGTGTGCATGTCTATATATCTCTAGGGTACAGCATTCTGAGGCCAAATACTCCTATTGCAATACCCATTGCCACACAGTAGTACAGACAGTGTTGTTGCTGCCCATAGGTGATGCATGACAATACAGTACCCTACTATGCCTGTGGCATGTGCATTAAATACATATCCCTGTAGCACCACTGTTGGGATATACAATGAGTTGTATCACAGTTGTGGGCAATGTGTGATGGTGGGTATGTCAGAGTGTCATCATCGGTTTTAGGGAGTATAATAACCACTAGGGGATGTGGGTGCTGTGTACACTGTCATACACCAAGGTACACCTGATATATGTCCCATGTACCATTTTATGGTTACCACTGTCACCATCAACTATACCGGTAACTGATACCGCAATCCAGCCAAGTTATGCATGTGCTGTGTGCAGCCTACCTGTAACACAGTGGACATACGGTCAAGTTAGCAGCGATAGGCTCAGGTCTCTCAGATATGTGTCTGCCTGTTATGTGCCTGTTAATGTGTATATGAAGGTATGTCACACTATGTATTGTCCATATACATTCATTACATCCCCCATTAGCATACTGTATATGTCTGGGGATGTTCTGCATGTAACATGTAACCTGGAACACACCTCACCCTAAACGCTCTGTGGTGTGTGCAGTGAAAGCCACACACTTCAGTACCACTACATACCTAGGTTGGGGTCTAGTTCCAGTGTTGCCAAGTAAGAATGTGCATGTATGTGGATGGGTCTACATCAGGTTGCAGATTATACACATCCAGTGGGTCACCTGTCGATGTGGCAGGGGCAATAACTGTTATACAAACCTGTGACATGCGTTCAACTGTACCCCAGATATGTCACAGCCATGGTGTCACCACAGTGCCATACCCCATTGTGGAATATGACTGCAGACCATCCTCCTGCTGACACATGTACACCTACGGCACAAATGGATAACATTATGGAGACCACAATCAACCAGAGTTACTAACAGCTATAATGCATTATTGCTGGATGGCTACACTAACTGACATGTATGCATTACACTTTACTCCTGACAACAAGTTACACTGTAGTACTTTGGTACACTGTAGTGCAGTCACCGTGTGCATTAGAACCATATTAGCCTGTCCCTGCATTGATGTTATGGATGACAGGGGATGTGGCACAGGTATCATCATATGCACAAGGTGTGTTGTTGGTTTGCCAGAGGCTGAGGGTGGGCCATACATTTGACATCATGTGTGTAGGTGAGAGGTGTAATGAAGTGAACTGGGTGTGGTGATGTGGTATGTGTAGGTATGGGGTTGCCCTAGGTGTGTTCGTATAATGTGTGGGTATGCACGCACACAGTTCTGCCATGTGGCTGCCCTACACAGGTGTTTATGGACAGCTGCAGACTATACCTGGAAGGATGGGCAGTTTACTGCCTCTGGCAATGGACACATGGGCTGTGCCTGCCAGGGGTTCCATGGGCACGTCCAGGTAGAGGCCTTGATGTGCTATGCTCCCCTGATGGTGACAGATGTCTGCTGGAACCAGGTCCCTCCTGGGACTGGCCAGGACCATGTGCTCGTGGCCTGCTGTGGTGTGGACAGTGCCCTCCCCACAGTGCCGGGGCTGGTACTGCCACAACAGGAGCCCCTTGGTGTCCTAGCGCATTCATGTTGACTGCCAGCTGTTGGTGTTGCTGGCCTACGTCCATGTGTCTGTCGCACTCCCACCACACGTTCAAGCAAGGACATACCATGGTCGATGAGGGCCATCATCTCACCAGACTGTCAGTCCATGAGCTTGGTATAAGCACTGAGGGCACCAGACAGGTTACGGAAGTTGTCACTTGCAGATGTGAGAGCAGCCCTCTGCAGCCTCAGGCCCTGTCTGGTGTAACATTCCATACGTGCCTGTGCCACCATGACAGCCTGAAATATTCACCTGGTGGTACCAGTTGTGGCACATCTGTCAGGGGCATGATGACCAGCGGCCCTACCACGAGCACCCTGGGACATCTTCCTATGTTGTGAACTGCTAGAAACCCAGCTATCCCTGCTGTGACCAGATACAGCAGGCATGGTTACCACACTCTCCTGTGTACTGTCACCAAACACCAGCTGTCCCTCCGCTATGGCCACTGGTGATGGGGTATGTATAGGCACTGAAACTGAGTGTGAGGTTGGGGTTGCTAAAAGGGGGATGTCAAATAATGGCTCTGTTTCGGCCCCTGACAACCCCACCTGTGCCTCAACAGTGCTATCAGCATCTTTGGTGTCTGTATGGACACCAACATCAGATTGCATGCAGGAGAGACCCTGACCCACCTCACCACCTGTGGAGGAAAACAAGAAATGCACTTTAAGACCTGTACAGCATTGCATAACAGTACACACATACACACACACACACACACACACACACACACACACACACACACACACACACACCAGCTTAATACCTACCTGTCCGTGACTTTACAAACAGTCCCACGTTTATTCCCATGCATTCTCCATCCTGCATCAAACTTGGTAACATACACACATTAATACCACTCATTAACATATCATTCCTCTAAATGCCTAGACAAGTGATCACAGCACAAAACCTGTTACTCCATTACCTCCCTGACCTGAGTGGAGTGGTTTTACATGGCCTCACTGCTGTTATTCAGTGTTCACCCTGTGTATGTCCAGACATCATGAGCATGGCCCCTATATGTGAGGGGCTACTATGTTCACTCCATAATATCACGCACTGGAGTGTCATGTATAAGTATTGCTCAGTACATGCCAGATATGCTGCTCAATCAACCTATCATGTGACAACTGTAATATATGGATACACTCCGTGGTGTTGTCTAGTAATTACCCAATGCATCTGTAGTGCTGCATAGGTGGGTTGTAAGACACCTCTCGGCTGAATGCGATATTAAGGGTATACCTGTTGTCTACCTTCCCTCCCAATGCATGTTCCATGCTACATACCTTATTATACTATCAGCTGTGCTGTGATTACATACATGACAAGTATTCCTGGTGTATCATGTGTCAGTCTATGTCCATGTACTGCACTATCCCAAAGGGAAATACTGCTGTATGAACAACCCCACAATCACACATGTGCATACATGGACACCCACACAAACACACACATGCACACACGTATCCTACATGCATCACCCTACAAACAAAATAACCACCCACCGAGACACACACTCACACATACAGGTGAGGTTGCACAACGATAGTACACACAGTCCTCCTATTACCCATCTGTCAACATGCATAACATCTGGTACACAACAGCATGCAGTGCAGCTATAGTCAATCTATGCTAGGAACACTATACATGTGCGTGATACATGTGCTGTGTTAGTAGGTAATGCCCCCTCCCCTGGATACCACTGCACCCATGTACACAGTATTGCTGTGCACCTGTTCTGCACCCTGCCATGTACTGTCAACCAAATCTCACAGGTGTACAACCCATTGCTGAATGTGTAGTACTGTGTCAGTTATGTCAGCTTTAATGCTCACAGCCCCTATATTTTTCAGCAACATATACCTGGGATAATATGTGGACAGATGTCATTTGTGAAGGCCTGATGTCTGGTTTACAGATCTCAACATCAGCGGACCATGTATGACCAATCCAATACTATTACACTGACAACCGTCAGGGCATACTGTGGCTATGGGGAGTGTACACACCCTTATTGATATGATGCACCCTTCCTTGATCTGCGATGGGACCACATCACCGCATATATTAACAGTACATGAGCCCAATATGTGACATATGTCCTCTACATTCACATGCAGTGTCTACGGAATGTGTTAGGTGTGCGGATGCTGACCATGATGCATACACTCCGTGTGTGCATATGTGTGCACACCCTTATCATGACAGTTTGTTACACCTATTGTTATGTGTACTACAGCAGTCACTACTCATGGCAGGGGTATACTATCATGGGCCATCTGCATTTGCCAGTGTATGTTCAGTCTGCCCTACACATGTCCCCCAAATCTGCATGATTGCAAGGTCTACTCATGTGCACATCCCTTGGTGTTCACACACTGCCATCACTATTGCTGTGGGGGTAGGCTTATGTCTGCCACAGTTCCTGAACCTGACTGTGTGCAGATGCAGCCATTCTTAGCATCCTTAGGATCCCTGCTGCAGTGCACTGGTGTGTCATGCTGACACCCCTTCCCCACCTTCAGCCTTTTTGCAGATGCTTGACAAATAAGGCCTAACACATGTGTGTCAGTTTGCAGTGTCCCGTACACCACACACCACATGTTACAGCCTAGTCTCAGCTGATAATGTGGACAACAGTAATACGTTATGCCATAGTGTAACTTTGTAACAGTTGCCATTGTACTACTGGTATATACACTGTTGTTTCACTGTATACAGATGATGTTTCACACATGTCCCTACTGTAGGCCATGTCTCCCACCATTATGTTACTCCCTGTGGACACATTCCACAATGACAGCATATTAGTTATTTTGCAGGTGCCTGACATACCCTTCCAATACCCCATCATGGTCACCACTGTGATGCAGTGCATTTAACAGCAACAGTACATGCACATGTACAGCATGCATTCTGGGTAGGTGTGTTAGATGTGTGCATTGAATATACCATAGCCATTACATGCCCGGTGTACTGGCAAGCATCAACATGAACCATATGCACTGGCTACAAGCTGCTGCCTTGGTGGTATACCGGAGAGACCTACTTAAGAGGGTGAGAGTTGCAAAGTCAGTGGCCACACCTGTGGCATTGCTACAGGGTGGATGCAGCATTACAGTATGTCAACAGTACATGCCCAAAATACTACCACATATGCACATCTGTTTATCACTACTATGCAGCAACAAACTATATATATGACAAGTCAGATATGCATGTTCTACCTGTAGAGATGCAGATGCATATGCAACAGTGGTCTACTGATGTGCCCTGTGGCCTTACCTGCACGCTCCTCATCTGCTGTGTGGGTAGCACCCACCTCTACAATCGTGTCCGGCAGTTGTTGCCTATGCGGACGGGCCAATGCCACGAGGCTGGCAAGGAGCTCCTCAACACATGTCGGGGGAATGGATGGCATGGACCCCCCCCATTGCGAGGTTATCCCCCCAGAGTGCCACAGCACACCGACGTGCATTGCGAAGCAGGTCAGAACAATGATGCCGGACCTGCTCATAACTGCGGTTGTGCAGTCCGAAAACATTGACCCTGTGGACTAGGTCATTCCACAGGGCAGTCCACTCCTGCTGCTCAGAGGTGGCCCAGCCATACAGGACAGAGTACCGCTGGATTAGGTGGTTTATCACTATGTTATTCTCAGCAGCTGAGTAAGTCAGGAGCCGTCCATGTGACATCTTACCTGAAAGACATAAAGATGGAAACAGGTCTGAGTAACTCATACAGCGAGGTTATCACAGTTCTTAATACACATCTCTGTCACCCCCCACCATATCAGCAACAACAAACTGTACACACAACTCAATAGGTATGGCTACAGCTTACCTACCAGTGGGACATATTGTACCACACTTTGTGCTATGTGTTTGTAGCCATGTTCCCTGTGTGGACACTGTCATTGCTGGCCTGTTGCAGACTATTCACCTGCATGCCATTGTCAGGGCCACTATGGTTTCATATATGTCTGTGGTATGCTTACTATGTGATTGCTGCACATCTGACATTCTGTGTTACTGGGGATACCTATGCATGCTGTTGGACATATTCTGGGATTGTGTAGACTATTACTAGCCTCATATGTTATATAACAGTGACACAATAGCATGTTTAGAGAATATTTGCCAGCAGAACCACCTTTCCTAACTCATCTGCCCATGTTACCAGGCCACATCACATGTGGGACCCACCCTGGGGCATCCTCATGTACTGGTCCAGCTCTAACTTCAGGTGGAACCAATTCAGGGGATGTTGCCCCCCCCCGGGGCACACACAGACATGATCTTGTCCCCTGAGGTCAGGTCCAGGGTCTGTTCCATAGTGGGCTCCACAGACAAATGTGGGATGTGCTATATCACCTTGAGGCACCCAGTACACATTCACAGGGTCCACATGCTCCTCCTGCTCAGCATCCAGGCCAGACATCTTTGGGACATGGACTGCTGTTGTGAGTAGCACTGGGTGGCAGGCTTGTTCCCATTGTGTCCATACTGGGGCCCACGTGGCCTTCACATCACAGACCACACATACCATCCAGGGTGATTACCTACCACATGTGTTACATACTACCCCTGTAGGCTGTCTCTATATCTACCAACACGGACCGCCTCCACAACTATACCTGCCATACTTCACAGACAAGGGCAATGTAGTGCCAACAAGGGGTTCACAGGTGACATACCCGTTCATGTTGCACACACTGACAGCTGTATATATCTGTGTGTATTGCTATGTGTGCTGTTCCCTTGTACATAGCATGCAGCACTGCGGTGGTAATATAGGGGACATGTATTTACATACATATATGTGTGTGTGTGTGTGTTTGCATATATGTAGAAATGTGCATATAGGTATATATCTATATATGTGTAGATATATATGATGTATATATGTGTTTATATATATATATATATATATATATATATATATATATATATATATGTCTGTATATGGGTATCTGTATATTTATGGACATACATGTATATATATATATATATATATATATATATATATATATATATATATATATATATATATGTACACATATACATACCTATATATGGGGTACATTCAGTCATCAGGTACACAATCTCACAACACCTTCCTGCACAGCTGCACTGTTCTGCCTTGTTACAACACAGACAGGTGCCACATATGGACACAGCCTACCATTGGGGGATATATGTAGGACCAGATTGCAGGTAACCCTATTACACACCTATGGCATTCCAGCATGCTACAATACAGGTTAACCTGAGTATCCTGCAAGTGGTAGGCTGTAGAACCCACATGTCCATCATTATGGCATTACGTCCACCACCAGCTATTGGCCACAGTAATATACATGCTTCCCATTGCACAACACACACTATGATGGCTTACATCTTATCAGTCAGTGCTGCTCTGCACAGTTGACGGGTATGGCCCACTTCCCACAAGGACAGACTCTATTGTCCTTAGCAGTTGTTCAGCTGAACATCATTACAACACCTGATGGCACATATAAATCATTCCACATCATATATCCCATTTTATAGACCAGATACTACAGTCAATTACATGCATATATACTTCACATACCTGTTGTAGGAATGATGTCTATTCTGGATAGTTTGCTGGATGGATGTTTTTTTTTGTCTTTCACTCACTCTCTCTATCTATCTCGGTCTCTCCCAGTAAATGGATTGAGCTGCTTTGAATAGATTGCAACATGGATTGTGTAGGTGATGGACATGATCAGGTGATAGCCTCTGCACCAATCAGTGTCCTCCACTTGTAGCATGCTGTGTAGTACTTCCAATTACCACTGTCATGGCAACCCACTACTTTAAATCCCTACATCATGTGGGCCTGGTCCCTTTACCTTTCCTGTATGGTGGACATCCTTCCTATGTGTGGTCAGCAGTGTTATAGACAGCAGGTAGCAATACCTCTTACAAGAGAACTTGCACACTCAGGCCAGCTACATATTTGTATGAGGCTCCAGAACTGAAAACAGAGTGTGAGTAGTGTTGTTGTATGCATTGTACAGCACCAGTGTTACAGGGTTTGTGTGTACATACTAGTTTAACATGGAATGCAGTATGTCTGCATAGCTCTCAACTGTGGGTCTATCCACTTGATGGCCAGAGGTGTGCCTATTATGTTTTGTCTGTCCACCCCACAGGTCTTGTGTCAGATATATCACTGGCAGTGAGTGGGTTGAGTGGTATCAGTACATGGCTGCATCCATTTCTGTTTCTAACTTCATATTCCTGACTAAGGGTATGAAGCAGATTATCATGTAACACCAGCAACTTGCTTAGTGTATGACAACAGTATTTCACATATGGGCGTGTGTTCCAGCCTCTGTCCTCCACCTACATACCAGGCTTTGTCCATTTGACATGCTGTCAGGGGTTGTTATTTAGTGGGCTGTGAGTATGTCATGCTGCCATTCCTGCCATCAGTCCACTGCTGTTGTGTCCCCCACACATATTGTGGGGTTGGGTCCATATATGTGTGGGCTTTATCTACACAATACATATGTGTCCTTATGTACTCCAGAGGCCAGTGTATGTAACAGTGGTATATGGCCCTGTATTATTGAGTCTAGGGGGGATGCACCATAACTAACCTAGGCTGTTACAACATGTGGAGGTATCAAGGGTAAGCTGCCTTAAGGTATCTGGATGTACATTGCCATACAAGCCACCTTGGGTAAATGCAGGCCTACTGCTTTCTGCCAGACAGACTGTTCTGTTTGTCAGTGTGATTGTGATGGCATCAGTTATGCCTTGTTATGTAACACATCCATCCCATTGAGTCAACTGATGTCTTTACCCCCCTAGGAATTGTGTACAGAGTGTAGATAGAGGCTGCTGGACTATACATCTGCATTACTTACTGTTGATTGATTGTTATCCTGTGGCCCAATCTGTCTTTAGTATTGTACTACTTGAAGGCCTCGGTCTGGACAGCAACATATGCAAACCTTTCCAGAATACTGTATTAATATAACTGTTTCACAGTTGCATTAGTCTGTTTATATGTATGTCAAAGTCTAAACAGCTACATGACATGGCATATACAACTGTAATAGTACACAAATAAAGCTTTCCCATGTATGCAAACCTGTGTGTGGTGTTATATCCTTTGACCTCTCTGTGGGTATAGGTTGCAGCCAACAATTGTCATTTGTATGGGTGGCTCATACAGTGTCCAGTTGGTAAGGTGGCAAATGTAGGCATAGTGGCTGTTCCTTATTGTGTGCACCTTCTACATATGTATCTTCCTATACATATCTCTGTGTGTGTATGTGTAGTTACACACACACACACACACATATATATATATATATATATATATATATATATATATATATGTGTGTGTGTGTGTGTGTATCTGCATATATGGGTCTGTGTATATGTATCTTAGGAATGTTGATTGCTTCCACATTGTACATTCCCTATGGTAGCCAGACTTTACTGCATGATATGTTACTGATACCAACCTGACATCATACAGGTGGATGGAGTACTGTTAATAGTTTGTGCCCATGTTGTGTCAGGTCCTGGTTATGGGATTCGCAACAGTTGGTATCGTATTGCAGGGCAGATGTGTTTGGCTGTGGGGGGGGGGGATATCTATACGTACAAGAAGTATGTTGTTTGGGCCCCCTCAACCCCATTAACGGTGCATGTGGACATATATGTTTTGTTATGTTCTCTTTTAAAGCTATAGATATATGTCTGTATGTACATATATAGATATATATATTTATGCTTACATATATATATATATATATATATATATATATATATATATTGCTGTATATATATATATATATATATATATATATATATATATATATATAAATATATATATATATATATATATATATATATATATATATATACATATAGATGTAGACATATATATCTATAGATGTATGCCTGTGTTTGTATGTATATATATATATATATATATATATATATATATATATATGTGTGTGTGTGTGTGTGTGTGTGTATATATATATTTATATATGTCTATATCTACATATATAGATATGTTATATCTATTTAGATATAAATATATATATACACACACACACACACACACACACACACACACACACACACACACACACACATACATGTAAATTTTTAAATACATTTCCTGTACTGTTGAATGACTGGGCTGGATGATATGTTTGTGAAAATATCAGGGTGATGTATATCTGACATGGCTTATTGGTAAATCACTTTTGCTATGGTGTGCAAGGTCCTGGGTTTGAGCCTTGCAAAGGCTGTTTATTTTGTTCCTGGGCAGAACAAGGGTCATTGGATATAGAGTGATTGAGACACTTTTAAGCAGTTGTAAGTGGGTTTGCGCAGGTTTGCGTGGAGGTGAGCACTGCTAACTTCCGGTTACAGTTTCTTATACTGATTTTGCTTCTCAATTGCTTAACCTTTGTAGGCATTGCTTACCCCATGCAAACAGGCTTAAACCCACTTACTGCTGCTTAAAAGTGCTTATGCCTGCTTACCCCCACACTAATTTCTTTAAAAGAAAAGAAAAAAGGGTTGATAGGAAAGTGGTGAAAAAGGGGCACAAAGAAGGAAAGACAGTAGGGAAAATAGCTAGGGATGTGCAGGAAGGGTGTAGGGAAGCCATAGCTGCCCATTTCTTCTACAGAAACAGCTGTGCATATACACTGAATTTGGAGGTAGATTTGGACACTCAAACCCCTGAGAGAGGGGTGAGGACAACAATAATATGTTGTGATGCCAATTAGACCAGATTACATGTGTCCAGTGGACACATGTGAGAAATGGACAGTTATGTATTGGGTGAGATTTTTTTTGGGAACAGATTGCCTTTTTTTTCCTTTTTTTTTCAGGTGAGGGGATGTTGGGGAGGCATAGTAGGTATATTTGGGGAGGTAGGTTGGGTAGGTTAATAGACAAGACAAACAAGATGCATACAGGGGTGGTATATGACACATGTGGGGGGTAAACACCTTGATGAAGAGGGATGTTGGGAAATCGGAAGCCCATGAGCCCCCTAGTAGAAATAGTGGGACTGAGGTCTTCATCCATGGGCAGTCACCACTGCACTTTATACCCCCAAAGGTGGCTGTGCTGGGGGCTGAGTTGGAGAGCCAGGTGACACACAGCCCTCAAGCTGGCATAGCAAATCTTCAAACTGCTGATTGAGCTCGCTACGCATCACAACCTGGACCTGGTGATGGGTGACAGGTTCTTGTCCGCACCTGCTCCCAGGGGGAGGGTGAGCCCCATCCCCTGAGGCAGTTCCACCTAAAGGTGGTGCAGCACCAACGGACGAGGAGGTCCTGGGTTGGGCCCCAGAGTTGCTGGTGCCTGGTACCATGGCCAGCTGAGGTGGGACATGTGGGTCCACTGCGACCCGCATTCCCATAAGTGCTATGGTGTTTATGTTTTATCAACATATGTGGGTTAGTAATAGTCAACACATTCCAGGATTAGGTATAACAGCATGCATAGATATTCCCATTAACCCAGACACCAGATATGGAACAGTTGCATAGCAAACAGAACACATGCATATATGGAACCTCAGTGGTAATTACAGCAGCATGCAAGTACATTGATGGCCCCATGCCACCAATGTTGGAGTATTTCAACATAGCACATGCATAGAAACAGATTTAAATAATTATCAAACAATAGGATATATGTCCCAACATTACAGTGCAGTCATCATGTACCAGTTGAGTTGGGTATTTAGTTTATTGTTGCAGATATGTTTGGGGGGGTAGATGTCAATTAACAACTAGTATATTCCTGTAGTTCACATTACTTTCCTAGTCAGTGCTGTTATCTGTACCTTACAAGTATTACTACACTACCCTATTGCCTTAGTTTGGACAGTAATATAGCTGTTGACAACTATATACATGAACTGGTTTCACCTGCAGTATACACCTCTTACCTGGTATACCTGTGGAGGAATTTTTTAACACTAACTGTTTCTACACATGCTCCCAGATTCCAGGTTGATGTTATGCACATACATGTCCATCTCTTTTTGCACAAACTCTGGACATGTCTTGACCACATGCAGATGAACAGGGACATATGTAGACTATTGCCCTCTTCTACCTTTAGTGACTTACAACACTCTTATACAGGATATCCTAGACAGTTATATTATGTAGCACAGTGTGGGTGACAGTGATGAGTGATACCTTATTATTCAGAGCAACTGAAACAATAACAATGCCATACAATATCAGAGTAAACAGTACCAGTACAGGGTATCAATCTTTTATTTCTAGGCACAGTGTTCATATCTGACAGACCTGTGGGAGCAATGTTTGTTAGCACTAACTGAATGTTGCCACACAAATTACCAGAATCCACATTAGTATTATGCACATACATCTCACTCTGTTACTGTACACACTCTGGTCACAGCTTGACAACGTGGGGGTGTAGATGGGACATATTTGGCTTATTACTCTCATAGCATTTTGGAGAGTTGCTAGTGTGACAGGTTTGTTCTTATAGATGTATGACAATCAGTTGTATTTCTTGCTTGTAGCCTATATGTCTGGGATCATCCCACTGATTTCCCAGGTGGACAGAGTGACAGGCAGCAGATATGGGCCAATTTGCTGGATATTCTTGACATATCTGTTCAGTTGTGGGGTATGATTCTGTATGCATACTACTACCACTCCCAGGATTTGAACCATGGCTGTGTGTGCTAAAAATACAACAGTTCACTTCTCAGTTACATGTACTATTTGGATTTTGTTGTCTGTCTTTTCACTGTTTTCTGTCTATGTCTCTCTCAGTTTTACTAAATGACCTCTGGGGATTACACCAGTCATATACAGACATTCCAACACATTTTATTTATGTTGCACAGTGTGGGTAACAGTGCTTAATACAACAGTACTATTACGTGATTGCAAATCTGCATTACCATATGATACCAGAGTAAAAACATGCAGTCCAGCAGTTAAACCTTTATTGTCAGGCTATTATGCTTTTATTTACATACAACCTATGTGAGATTCTTCCTGACATTTTCTCTGGTGTATGCAGTACTTGCCTTAAACAATACAGGTTTTATACAGGCAAATAACTTACTAATATTTTTAGATTCATTTCCTATGACAGTACATGCAAAAGTATTACTTACCTGCCTCGCAACGCAACCTCTCCAAGCAACATCCGTGGACCTCCTGGTTTGCAGCCCACTCACTTGCCACTGTGAAGGATATAAGAGGAATATTTAGCCATACCTATCCATAATATACTTGAGCTGGCAATTATTAAACAGGTAGTGAAGTGATACTTACACACATCTGGGACCTCCTATGTCCTCCTGGCCTCTTGGATCCACTGATCCAAGAGATTCCCCCTTCACCGCTTCAGGTCGGCATAGGGATGCCTGACCTGCTCACCAGTTCGGGGTATGTCAGTCCTAGGCTTCCGCTTTATATTGGGAACCCTGGTACTGGCCCTGCTGCAGTCTCTGCTCATGGTCTTTGACAAGGAGTCCTGCCATGACTCTGGACTCCTGGATGCCCCAGCACTGTGTCTGAAAGTGCAGACCCTCTCCCATTCCAGACATGGTGCCTGCAAGGGGGCACTACAACCAGTTATGAGAAGTATTCCCGCCTGCTTGGTTTAAATATTGCTGATTTCCACACTTTGCCATGATTGGACAGTTTTGAAAAGGCTGACTTATGGGCAAACTTGCTTACCTATGATTGACATTGTTTAAAGGGGTATACCAATGGGCAAATTGAGTTAGCTGGCCTACACACTGCTTACACCTACTAAGCTGGCCTGTGCAATGCTTAGCATTGCTCAATATTTAATTTGCATTATATTTGCTTTTTGGCATTGATTTATTATTCATTACATGTTATATATGTGTCTGGTATCCATGATTCATGTGTACGTACACTGCATGGGGTCCTTGTGTTTATTAGGGGACTTCAACACTTTATTAAAATTACACCTCACATCTGGGCTTACTGCAGTACTCCAGTTCACATATTTATGTTATGTAGTAGGTTACAGAACATAAGACTGTATATAGATTCCTTTCACATGTTCACTTTGATTTTACTGTAGTGAAGATGTGTTTGGTGATACCACAATCATATGTATTGCTGTGATGGCTTAGTGATTAACTACTGTGATTGTAGTGTACAGGGTCCTGAGTTCAAGGCCTGCCAAGGCTGTTTATTTGTTTCTGGCCAGAACAGCGGCTGTTGCATACAGAGTGATTAAGCCACTTTTAAGCACTTGTAAGCGGGTTTGTGCAGGTTTGCGTGAGGGTAAGCAATGCTAACCTCCGGTTAAATATGCTTATAGAGAGTTAGCTTCAATATTGCTTAACCTGTGTGCGCATTGCTTACCCCAATGCAAATGGGTTTAAACCCACTTACTAGTGTTTACATATGCTTACTCCTGCTTACTACTGCTTAATAGTGTTTACACTTGCTTACTAGTGCTTACTCCCATTTGCCACTGCACTAATTTAGACAGTAATGTCTAATGGTTCTTGGGAAGGTGGGGGATTTGGAAGCTGTATGGAGTTATCATTCATTACACATTTTACCTTCCATTTTTATCCATGATTCCTATGCACATATACCGTGTGGGGCACATGTGATTATCTGTGGGCTTTGCAACATTTTGACACTGACACCTCACATTTGCATTTAATGCAGTACTCCAGTTCACAAATATATGCTATTTAGTAGGCTATGCAACTAAAAGTATTGGTCATAAAGTGATCTGACATGGAAAAGGAAATGTGCTGCAGTGGGACCCAAACCGGGAATGACTGCTCATAAGGCAAATGCTCTGCCAACTACACTATTGCTATACTGCTTCATTGCATATATCTTGCTTTTTATCCTCTTCTGCCATTTAAGCTGCATTAACCGTAGCTAAGCGATGGGCAAACCTGCGCACTTATGGTTAAATTTAATCTGTTTTATAAAAAAAAAATAAAGTATCCTTGTATGTTTTGTGTTAACCATTGCTCTTGTACACGTAGGGGGATGTTGCTGAGGGTATGCGTATACCTATGAGTGGTCTTGCTCATTCTTTTAGGAATTTCTGCTGTTCTGCATTGCAGGGGCGTGCATATTCTGACAGCTCTGCTCTCAGACATGCCCCCTGCACTCTTACAGACTCCATGTAAGATTAGGAGCTCAGAAAGCATGCCTTCATTAATATGCATGGCGCGCTGCCGTCCTGCTCCTAAACGGCCACTTCCATGCAGGACTAAGCTAGTCCTGCACAGAAGAATAGTAAATCCTGCAGCTTGTTTTCATTATTTGGTGTTCTACTAATTAGAGGCAAGAATTAAAAGTCTGTTTAAGGTGCACTAACATATGCATACAGAAATACACACAGACATACATACATATATACATATATATATATATATATATATATATATATATATATATATATATACTTATATATATGTGTGTGTGTGTGTGTGCATGTAAATTATACGTATTATATACACATACACATATAATTTGTTCATATATCCTTTAATCATCTTTCTACTACCTCTCCAGGATTCTCATTCTGCGCACCTAGCATATGTCTATAAATCACATTTCTTAATTATAGTTTACTGTATGTTCTTGTCTTCTTTCCTCATCAGTTTAATTTACCAGTTTCTTCATTCTTTTCTCCTTTTCATAAGTTCATAGATTAGAACTAGGCTAACTTCTCTTGTGGGCCATTTTAAGCCTAGTCAATTAGGCCCCATGTGAGAATGAAACCCTGTACTTTGTATCTGTAAGGTAAACATCTTAACCATTATACCAACCTCCCAACCTGTAACCACCTTGGTAGGATTTTAATGGTTTACGTCCTCGGCTTTCCCTGCAACTATTACTCTTACACTCAGCTTCTCCTACTAGCTATCCCCCAATCCTTTTAGATATAATATACCTTGTATTCCACTTCCCTCTTTATTCCTTTCTAAGCCTGTTCACCTCTTTCTCCTCCAGTAACCATTCGTGTGGCATCTGAATTCTCCACTTCCTCTTAATTCCACTACATTTTCACATCACATCTGTCTCTCCTGCTTTCCCTGTTCCTTATACACTGAGACTGGTGACAATAAACTCACTGTCTTTCTATTCCATCACCTCTTCCCATCAGTTATTCTTATTCTCTCACTTTTCCTCTTCTGCTTTCCTCTGTTAACAATATAGTATCAGCCTGGTGATTTACTGCCTCCTCCTTTCCTCTAGTCATTATTTTTACTGCCCAGTGTAATTTGCTTGCCATCCACTCCTTCTCCTGTAAAATCATATTATATTTCCTACTCTGTCTCTCTCTTGTCTAGTCTACCTACCTATCTCTCTCTCTCTCTTTCTCATCTAGTCTGTCTTAAACTTTTTCTCCATTTTTTCCCCTCTAGACAAAAAAAAGTCAATATGAACAAATATCAGGGAATAATAATGAAAAGGCAGGATTGTGAAGTTTCTTAGATATGTGTGTGTTACGACCTGATCATATACTTAGAAAATATGTACTAACTCTGTTAGAAACCACGCTGTGTAGAACTGAGCTCTCAACTCAATGCAATAACAACACCTACACAATTTTATGTTTGTTATCCCACTTTACCATCAATGCAGGATCAGATATTGTTTGTTTCTCATTTGCTTGAACATGTCTGGAACAATGTGATATTAACAAACACTTTACACTAATAATAGTCCTAACCATATTAATGTCAGGTGGCAACATTCAGTTAGTGCTAACAAACATTGCTGCCAGTTATTTCTTCTATTCATTTTCTGAGCATTTCCCCATCCTCTCAGTTTAAACACAGAAATGTAATGTTGTGGCCATTTATTTGTATCTTTCCTTCAATGTGTAATACAGCTGATCAGCATTTCTGGCAGATTTTAAGTAGAAAATGGGCAGTGTGCTCTTGCTACAAGCATATAAATGTTGTTAAGGTTGTTCTCATACCCCTCAAGATGCTTAAAGTTTTCATTGTAAGTCTTACTCTGCGTGATGCAGATACGTCAGAGAGAAAAGCCACTTCCTTATTGCTTGTTGTAGTCAGAGCAATCAGTAACACTTGCAAGCCATTAACAGCTAACAATTGTCATTCCTCCTCTCTGCAGTCCTAGGGTGTCTACATGCAATAATGTAGCTACCTAATAACATGTTTATATCCCCCACACCAAGTGTTCTTTTATTTTTTGGTATTCAGGAATGCTAATGATTTAACACCTCATTTGTAGCTTCACAGTGCTCAGAGAGCTGAATCTACACTATGTAAAGGTAATGGTGAAGCTATGGAAGTGGAAGGAGTGGAGACTGATTGGAGAGACAGACATTACTGCTAGCTACCTTGAGGAGATTCGTCTACTAATTACTGCACTATTTCATAAGCTATGTTTGTTCTCTACACAAACTGCTTACATGTTCATATTTTGAATGTATTTCAATATGCAGTGGAAAAAAGAATTTTGCAATGTATGCAATTTTAAAAATCCACTGCTGATACACTGCAAATATGTGTATTATTGCTGCACTGTCAAAGTTAGTATGGTTATTTCACAGTATTGTGTTATCAATCGCTCCGACGTGACTATCTCAACCATGAGGGTGACTCATTGGATACAATGAGTGACACACTGGACTGGGCAGTGTCTGTGATAGTACATCTGCTGGGGGAGGACCAGCATCCATGTTTCTTTGGTGTCACCTCTGACCCACTGCACGGCCCCCCCCCATCCTGTGAGAATGATGATGACTGTGTTATGGACTTTGTTCATTTGAGTTTGACTTAATGTTGCATGTATCTCTGCTGCACAGAGTGAATAGGTATGAGACTAACAGTATGCAGGTTTAGCTTCTTACACATTTGTTCATATACTACAGGTTCCACACTTATCTTGACATTGCCACAGTTAGGAGTCGTGCTTTGGGGATGTCTCTGACCGATGCTATCGACACAGACATTACATGGATAAGTAAAGTTTGTGGACATCAGGTGGCATCACTTTTAATATTTGTATGTACTTATGTTGTTATGTGTATTCCTTGTCTGGTGAGTTTGTATGCTATCATTTGCCTATTAACTGCTGGGTATGTGTGCTGACCTTTGAGTCTTAGGTGGTAAGTGTGTGTGTGTGTGTGTGTGTGTGTGTGTGTGTGTGTGTGTGTGTGTGTGTGTGTGTGTGTGTGTGTGTGTGTGCTATCCTTTGCCTCTTAGCAGTACAACAGCATATTGTGCACACCTACATCTGCTGGCTCCCTCTGCAGCTGGAGATTCTCTTTCAGAATCCTCGTCACTATGTACTGGAGGTGCTGTACCTGCCTGTGGTCCAGAAATATGTGGTTCTGGCCCTTGTTGTCCCTGTTGCAACTATTTCCTCAAGAAGATACATTACAGCAGTAGCAATGCAATTTCTTTCTTAAAAAACACATTTTGTAATCTTTTCTCAAACACTTTTATTCTTGCTGTTTAGATGGGACAATGTTTTTTTACAACGTTTACTTTATGTATCTCAGCTTAACACAATTATGGTATAGTATTTTGTAAGTTTATAATTGTGTGGCTATGATATATAAGCCATCAGAACTTCTCACCTTGATTAACAAATGTTATGCAGACATCCCTCAAAAACACAGCTTGGGGGCACATATTCCCAATGTACAAATATTTGAGTATGTGAAGTTTATGAGCAAAAGCAACAAAAAGAAAAACAGCAAAGAAGCAAGTTTTATTGGGGAGCAATAGTCTCTATACACCACATCCCATGTATTATTCTTAGATGAAGGTCACTGTAACTTGAGGAAAGTGATCAGTCAGTGACACACAGTATAAAAGCAGTCTCAGATTTTCATTGAAGTCTGCAGTCCTGCAGAACATCCAAAAAAAATGTAGCACTCATGCCCAAACAATTCACTTCTATATGAAATGAGGACCAATAAATAACCAAATACAACCTTGATTTACACTTGTGATACTGTCATATGAACAACCTCATACCAAACAAAAGCATGCAAGCCTACACTTTTTTACCTCTGTGCTAATTTGACCAAACATCAGCTTTATGCATTGCAACAGCAGGCACTTCATGCTTCCTAAGCTAAATAGTATCTCTGTCTGATGTTTCAGTACCATGTGTTATTTCATATTTGTTTGAAATACTACATTTGATTTGGATGGTTGGTAGCTTTCTCTGATAAGCTTTACTGCAATTGCTAAAGAATGGATGCCCTATTGTCTAATCCGAATGTACACCAGATGTATAGTTCAATGCACAATTTGTAAGGAAACCTCCATAAAAAACTTCTCCAAAGCCAACTTCATTCTACTCAAGTCAGAAGTGACAAACGTTATGACACTCATGCAGACGGGAACTGAAAGTTCAACTGCTGAATCCTACACTAAGGCGCTGTACGAGCACATCCACTCATGCATGAATGGTGCCATCCCAAATAGAACCAAGATGCTCTCATCCAAAAAAAGGAAGCCAATCTGGTGGTCCCCTGCCATAAACAAACTTTACAACAAAAGGAAGAAACTGTTGCAGAAAAGAGGAAAATCCCAGGATGCAAAAACCTTCCTTACCAGCCTCAGTAAGAAACTGAGATCCCTCATAAAATCCTCCAAAGCTAGTTATGAAAATAAAATTGCCAAAGATTCCAAAGACAACCACAAGGCACTGTATAACTATGTCAAGAATCTAAATGGCAATGCTCAGATCTGCTCTGAGCTAAAACAGAATGGCATTAAATATACTGATCCCAAGGATATTGCCAATATCCTGGCAGATCGATTCAGTGCCAACTTCATCCCCCTCTCACCCCCTAAATGGCCCATCTCAATACCGGAAGATTGCCAAATTCCAGTAATAATGGCCACACAGGTAAAAAACGCACTCTCCAAAGCTAAGAATACAGCATCCATGGGACCAGATGACATCCCAGGCTGTGTACTACATGAACTACAATATGAACTGGCACCTCACCTAAGTGTCATGTTTAATCATAGCCTCACCTCAGGTTTCATGCCCACTGAGTGGCTCAGAGCTACAGTTATCCCACTCCACAAGTGGGGATCCACCTTGGATCCTGGAAACTACCGTCCCATCAGTCTGACAAGCCTTATCTGCAAGGCCATGGAGTGTATTATCATGGAACTTATAAACAAAGACATTGGCAACCTTCAAACACTGGACCCCACCCAGTTTGGGTTCGTGAAGGGACGATCTTGTCTCCTGAACCTGATTGACTTCTTCTAATCAGTCTCAAGAGCCATGGATAAGGGTAAGGTGGTCCACACAGCCTGTCTAGACCTTGCCAAGGCCTTTGACACCATCCCCCAGTTTGGAATCATAAATAAACTTACTAAGCTGGGCATTAATCCCTACATCACTCAATGGGTTGCTAACTGGCTTACTGACAGAACCCACACTGTAAAAGTAGCCGACTCCAAATCCAGCTCCAGACAAGTGACAAGTGGTGTACCTCAGGGTTCAGTTCTGGGACCGCTCTTGTTTGGCATCTACTTCTCTGAAGTACAGGCCAACACTAAGGGACTCTGGATAACAAAGTTTGCAGGAGACTGCAAACTGGGAGCCATTATTGAATCCCCAAATGATGTGGATACTCTACAAAAGAGCTTTACAGAAACAAATGCTTGGTGCCAGAGCCATGGGCTCAAGCTCAATTCCAAGAAATGTATAGTTATCCCCTTTAGGAAAAAACATGTATCCGTGAATTACCATATAGGTGGCAGTAACACCGAAAGTGTGATAGGAGACTTAGGGACACAGGTGGACAGTGGTCTCACCTTCGATAACCACATCACCACAACAGTCAGGAAATCCTTCTATGTGGCACACCTCATCACTAAGGACTTTTCATCCAGAAAAAAGGAGGTCATTGTCCCACTGTACTCATCCCTCATTAGACCCGTTATAGAATACAATGCCCCATTTGGTATGTACCTCTCAAGACATCTGCAACAACTGGAAAGGCCGCAGAAATACCTCATTAAAAGAATCACAGGCCTAAAGCAGATGCCCTACGCTGACCACCTTAAAAAACTCCAGCTATACTCTGTTGCATATCATCTACTCAGAGGCGATCTCTGCTTAACATACAAGGCCATGTCAAACCCAGAGCTGTTGGACATGCTACACTTAAAGAAATCCCAATCCCTCAGAGCCATACGCTCCAGGGATCTAAACCCTGTCATCACAATAAACAAAACATGCTGGAGGGATAGGTTTCTGACGCAGAGACTCCCCAGAGTCTGGAATAGATTTCCCATACATGTCAAGCAGAGTGCCTCTTTGGTCCTCTTCAAAAGGTACCTTGACGATTGGATGGGAGAAAGGAAATTCACCCCGGGGATCACATCAGTCACCCTGCTAGACAGGGGTCCAGGGAAGTAAATAGTGTGGGAAAATATAGCCAGAGAATTGTTATGGCTAGGCTAGTATAGGCCCTAGGGCTGATAGCCTAGTACCAACCTATGAACCTATAATATAATGCAGCATACTGCATTATAGTTCCATTGGTATTCAAACTGCAGTGATTAATGTGAAATATTTCTGAATTATCAATGGATTGGTTTTAGCATGTCCCTTTAACATTTCAGTGATTTGCTTCTAGCTCTTATCTTTTAATTTCAGAGGTTGAACCATACATATAGAAATGCATCAGTAACGATTAGCAATGTAGTCATGTACTAATATTCAGGAATATCAGTTGCCATGAAGAACTGTCCCATATTTCTCGGTACATGCTGGCAGTTACTCCATATATGGCTTAAATTTATAAATTCTTCCCAAAGTCCCTTTGCTGCCATATGACTATTTGGATAACCTTATCACCACATTTTCTCTGTTGATATACTTGTCTGTGAAAGCATAGGAGACAATATATGAGCTTTAGGCACACTCTATTATCTAATCATTGTGCTCAGGTATGAAACTATTTTATATTACACCTTGACTTACTTTGACGGATACTCAGTACTGCCACAATGCTGAGTAAATGAGCTCATTAACCTGGTTTTGTGTTTTTCAAATGACATTTCTTTCTGTATCTTGTAAAAGAAAAGTGATCATTGCAAATTTGTTGATCCATAGTCAAGGCTGCTATAAAAAGAAACATACACAAGCTACTTTTCATATTGTGCTTCCATGTAAACTTCTCTCATGGTTGTAAATGTCACAACAAAATGATGAAGAACACCAAAGGCATAGAAAGATTCCTGGAAAGCAGCATATTGGAGTTTACAATATACTTCAGTTTAATAGCATGAGAAAAAAATTAAACAGTATGGACTACATAGGCAATATTTCATGCTGACAAACGTAATATTTCTTTCTAAGTATATACATTTCTTCCAAGAATCCAAAATTGCAATTATGAGTGGTAGCCATCAGTTTGCCTACAAAATTACTTTTGTTAAAGTGATAATTCTGAAGCTGAAATTAATTTTAAATGACACAGTTCTAAAAAACAAATACAATGAAGATCTAAAGAGCTTAAATAATAGAAATATGCAATTGTAAATTATATGCACACAGACATACATGCAAATACACATACACACAAGGATATACATGTATATATATATATATATATATATATATATATATATATATATATATATATATATATATATATATATATTCATATCACTTCACCTAAAGACCATTTCACTGACACCCATTTCACTGAGACCAAGTCACTTTAAGTTAATTTCACCTAAAACTCATTTCACGGACAAGTAGTACTCTAAGGAAAGTCAAAGGTATATGTCCTTTTCCCCACTGTAGTGTGATCCTAGTGTTAGTATATATAGTTAAGGGGGTGTGTGGGGTGCAGATCCTCACATTGGAGGGTGTGGGGAGGTGTAGGCCCCCACCTAGTTGACCTTTTACCAAATAATGTAAAACAAAACCAGACAACATAAATTAGGTGGGAGCTATCCCCTCAACAACCCCCAATGGGGGGGCTGCACCCCCCAACTATATACTAACACCAGGATTGCACTACAGTGGGGAAAAGGACATATACCTTTGACTTGCCTTATGTGACAACTGGGGAGAGATGGGCAAAGGCTGCCAGCCTAGTCAAATAGAATTTGATATATAATTCTGGCACTTGTAAATAAATGTAAAATACAGGCATGTTTCTTGAGTGTAAAAGAATACTGTGAAATTTGGAACTGCAAAATATGTGACAACATTGCACTCTACTGGCCCAGTGAAGCATTTTGTGACCCTTACATGTTAGAATTCGGTTCCAGTGCGTCTGGATGAAGGTTTCATGCCCATTGTTTTAAGGCTAAAGTTTATGACCAGAATTTAGATGTGGAATGTGCTTTATTGCTCTGGTTTCTGATAGACTATACATGTGAAATTACTTATATTGTTGTAAGTTTCTATGCAGGTGTTAGATTGCTAAATAATGTAGTTTGTGGCCTGAAAACTCAGACCAGGTGTTAAGATGATGCAATATGAATACTGGGAAAACCTAAGTGTCAAAAATGATATAATTTGGGAGGGCCTTAGAGACATGTTTGTTAGTAATGTTTAAATACTATTTCTCACAAGAGACAGAAAAGCATTTTGACTTTGGACATCTAACTCAGCACTCTGCCTTATGCGTACATGTATGTTTTAGCACTGTGATTTCTTGTAGGACTAGTTAAAGCTAGTAAAGATTAATTAGGTATTTTTCTTTGAAATCAGACCTGTCCTACTGTATTATTTTAAGTTTCTGTGTGATCTGTAAACAATTAGATATCTATGTGGTGTAGTAGTTTTGTCTTGTGTTTTAATTATTTATTATTAAATATTTTTAAAACCTTCTACCTGTGGCTGGTTTGTGTAGAGATAAGCTCTGGAGTACATTGCATATTTATAGAGTTTATTGTAATAGGTCACTCTAAAGTAAGCCTTGACTGTTAGTCATACTACCATTGGATTATAATATTGCACAGTAATAATTGGGCACCCTTTTAAGGGCCTTTTAGTAGCTTAATTTATTAGCTGGGTGGTGGCAGGTATTACTACCATATGGTCTGGATAAAGGGGCACAGCTGGAGAATCTGTGTCAGCCTTTCCCAGGAGTGTCTGTGAAGTTGTATAAATAATTATCTCGAAGTGTGTGTGTGTTATGTCAGCTACTTGGCAGGGACAGGAAGCACTGGTTGGACAGAAAGGGTACTGCAGGTTCTAGCTTGCCCAGCTAGGTTGAGACTTGGACCCTATAGCTGTGCCAGTGGGGAGTCTTATTGGAGACCTGGTGAGCAAAGGAGCAACCAGCCGCAGATTGACTGTGATCTCTGTGTGTACTTAAGGGAAATTGTACTTTACTGTATGTATTAGTTATCCTTTCCTCTCTTCTAGTAGACAACCTCCCTGGTGTTAGTGGTGAGGATTGAGGCTCCTTGATTACTGAGCCAGGGCACGGTCATCACAAGTGGTGGCAGTGGTGGGATCTACTTCACATACTAATTGGCTTGTAGTGGTGTGGGGTAGAGCGAATTCCTGTAGCTTATGTACAGTGATCTCTAAAAGTGTTTTGTACTCTAAAACAGCCATGCAGTGTATACTCAGAGTTCAGATCACAATTGCTTTATTTCCTTTTGTTAGCTTAGTGTTAGTCAGGGTGAGCAGGCAGCATGTCAGCAGAAGAGTATGGAAAGCTGACAAGGAGCCAGCTGGTGGAGATGTGCCAGGCTAGGGCACTTGTGCATGGAAACCTGACTAAAGCAGACCTGATTGCCGACTTGGTTACAGCTGCATTAGAAAACAGCAGCCCGGAGGACAATCAGACTTATAGTGGAGATAAAATATCCTCGGAGAATGGACAGCTCAACCTTTCTGCAGTGGACTTAAAAATCCAGCTGGAGCTAAAGAGACTTGAGTTGGAGGCCAGGCGTATGGAACTAGAAGCAGCCGAGAAAATGAGGAGTCTACAAGCTGAGGAAAATGAACGGCAGAGGAGGCATGAGAGGGAAATGCTGATTCTTCACCAGAGTCATGGAGGTAATGGGGAAGGGAGTAACCAGACCCCAGAAGCACAAAAGGTCAGTAAATGTCTCCCGCAGTTTAAAGAGGGGGATAATTTTGATAGTTGCATTCATATGTTTGAGAGGGTATGTAAACAGTATAAAGGTGACCAAGGGCTCTGGGTATGTTTCCTGATCCCCTTACTCAATGGTAAAGCTGTAACTTCTTTAGCAAAAATGCATGACACTGACTGTTTTGATTATACTGCTGTAAAAAGACATGTATTAGAATGTTTTGAGCTAACACCTGAAATGTATAGGAAAAGGTTTCATGAGCATAGATGCAAGGCAGATAAAAATGTATGTGAATATGTTGTTGAACTGAGCACTTTTTTCATAGCTGGGTGAGTGGATGTCAGGTTACCACTTTTGAAGGGCTGGCAGACCTTTTGGTAAGGGAACAAGTCCTTAGCACTTTGCCTGAGGACATGAGGATCTAGTTAGCTGATAAACAATGTGCTACTTCAGAGGAGTTGGGGAAGAAGGGAGACCTATAGCTGGCCAGTAGGGCAGCCCTGCAGAGGAAGGGGACCTCCAGTACTGCTCATGGGTTTAAAGGAACCTATGATGGGCAGCACAGACTGCCCCAACAGAATCCACCAGTAGTAGGGGAAGCCACTAGTCCAGGTACATGTCCAGGAGCTAGGGTTAAATGTTTTGAATGCAACCAGTGGGGCCATGTGGCATACAGGTTTCCATGGAGGCAAGGTGGGGAACCAAAGGTGAGGGAGATGGTAAGTGGGAAAGACAAAATGCCAATAGTCAGTTGTCTTGAGACAACAGGGGTATGGAACTACCATCCTGCAGATATCCTGAGAGGGAAGGATTTGGATGAGGCAGTACTATGTACTTATGCAGTTACATGCAGTAAGGCTAGGAGACAAGCATGTGGGTCTGGTAGCCTGGGGTAGACCCAGACAGACTGCATACTTGCAGCCAGGACTGCTGAGGTGGTTATTTCAGGGAGTGAGCTACACTGTAGCAGTGAGACTGAATGTGAGCCATAGCTGCTTGTGGGTACTGATGTTCCCTTGGTCAGGGTAACTGCAAAGGTAGAGGTGAGTAGTAGTACCCAGGCTGAGAGTGAGGCACCACTGTCAGAGGATGCCAGACTTCCTGTGGAAGGGGAGCTGAGAAAGGTTACAAGGAGAGACTTGAGACAGGCTCAACTCTCAGAACCTACATTGCAAGGCTTGAGGCAGGTAGCTAGGGAGGCAACTAATTCTCAAGGGAAGGGGGAATCTATACTGGAACAAAGGGTTACTGTACAGAGAGTGGGCCCTTGAGGGAGGGCTAGAAGGTGAGAGAGTACATCATTTGGTAGTGCCTAGAGCTTACCATCTGGTACTTCTAGCCAATGCCCATGATATTCACTTTGCAGGTCATAGGGGTATAAAATGTACAAAGAGGCATGTTATGCAGAACTTCTATTGGTCTAGAATTTCCAGACATGTAACAGGATACTGCAGGACCTGTGAGCAGTGCCAAAAGGTAGGCAAGGCAGGAGACAAGGTGAGAGCTCCTTTGATGCCTCTGCCTGTGATTGAGGAACCATTTCAGAGGGTAGCTATGGATATTGTGGGTCCTCTGAGTACCTCAAGTTCCACAAGGAAAACGTATATCCTAGTGGTAGTGGATTATGCAACACAATACCCTGAGGCAGTGGCTTTGTCCTCCACTGAGGCCGAGAAGGTGGCAAATGCTTTGCTAGAGATTTTCAGCAGGGTACGTTTCCCAAAGGAAATACTGTCTGACCGAGGTTCCAATTTTATGTCAGACCTGCTGGCTTGTCTGTGGAAACCCTGTGGGGTGAAGCACATGAAGACCACCCCCTACCATCCCCAGACTAATGGTCTTGTTGAGAGGCTAAACTTTACAATCAAGTCCATGCTATGGGCATTTACAGATCAGTTTAAGAGGGGGTGGGACAAATATTTGCCCCATCTGTTGTTTGCTTACAGAGAGGTTCCCCAGGAATCCACAGGTTTATCTCCCTTTGAGCTGCTGTATAGGCATAGGGTGAGGGGACCTCTAGATTTAATTTGAGATGAGTGGGAAGGTGAGTGTGAGTCACACAAGAAGTCTGTTGTGGCATATGTCCTGAACCTCAAGACAAGGCTCAGAGAACTCATTGGCCTGGCCCAGGAGAACCTGGAAGAAGCCCAACAACAGAAAAAGATGTGGTATGACAGGAATGCTTGAGCTAGAGAGTATGCTGTAGGGCAGCAGGTGATGGTTCTCATTCCTGTCAGACACAACAAGTTGCAGGCAGCTTGGGAGGGATCCTACAAGGTGGTAAGAAAGGTAAGTGATGTTAACTACATGGTGGAAGTGCTAGGCAGATGACAGGGGCACAAATTGTACCATGTTAACATGATGAAACCTTACCATGATAGGGAGGCCCTTGTGCTGAGCATTTGCAGTGGATTGCAGGAGGAGTCTGAGAGAGATCTTGTGACTGATCTCCTCAGTGTGGCTCGGGCTGACACCTTGGTGGATGGGGTAGCAATGTCCCAGCAGCTATCTCCTACCCAGGTTCGAGAAATCTGAGCAGTGTTGAAGGAGTTTGTGGGCATGTTCACCAGGAAACCAGGGAGCACCCACCTGGTGCAGCACCAGGTGGGTACAGGACCCCATAGGCATATCAGGCAGGCCCCTTATAGGGTGCCTGAGAGAGTCAAACAGACTCTGAGGGAAGAGGTACAGGAGATGTTGGAACTAGGGGTGATTTAAGAGTCCAACAGTCCATGGGCTTCACCAGTGGTGTTGATGCCAAAGAAGGATGGCAGCACCAGGTTCTGTATGGATTACAGGAAATTAAATAGTCACACAGAGTCAGATGCTTACCCCATGCCTAGGACAGATGAAGTCCTAGAGCAGCTGGGTGGAGCTAAGTATCTTACAACCATTGATCTTACCAAGGGTTACTGGCAGGTGCTCTTGACTCCCAGTGCTAGGGAGAAGTCAGCCTTTGTGACTCCTTTTGGATTGTATGAGTTCACAAAGATGCCCTTTGGGATGAAGAATGCCCCAGTGACTTTCCAGAGGCTGGTAGATAATATCTTAGCAGGAGCAGGAGGGTTTGCCCTTGCTTACATGGATGATATTGCTATCTACAGCCATTCCTGGCAAGAGCACCTTCAGCATGTCAGGGAGGTGCTGGGCAGACTACAGAGGGCAGGACTGACCATTAAGCCCAGCAAATGTCAGGTGGGTATGGCAGAGGTCTCCTACCTAGGACATAGAGTTGGAGTGGTAAGATAAGGCCAGAACTTGCCAAAGTGGAAGCCCTTCAGGCATGACTTGCACCTGTTACCTAAAAGTAGGTGAGGGCATTCTTGGGGACAGCAGGGTACTACAGAAAGTTTGTTCCCAATTATAGTACCATAGCTGCTCCCCTCACAGACCTGACAAGGAAGAACTGGCCAGATAAGATAGTGTGGACCCCAGCATGTGAGCAGGCATTTCAGAAGCTTAAGGAAGCTTTGGGAGGACCCCCTGTGTTAGCCAGTCCAGACTATAGCAAAGAATTTGTTGTGCAGGTGGATGCTTCAAACTATGGGGTGGGGGATGTACTTAGCCATATTTCTTCAGAGGGACAAGAGCACCTATTGGTTTATCTCAGTCATATGCTCCAACCCAGGGAGGAATGCTATGCAGCAGTAGAAAAGGAATGTCTAGCCATAGTGTGGGCACTACAAAAACTTCAGCCTTATGTGTATGGAGGAAAATTCACTGTGATGACAGATCACAACCCTCTAACATGGTTAAACAGAGCCAGTCAGCAAAATGCCAAGTTGCTAAGATGGAGTCTGGGGTTGCAAGCATATGATATGTCAGTGCAGCACCGTAGTGGGAGTAGCAATGCCAATGCAGATGGGCTCTCAAGACAGGGAATGGGGTGAGGTACACCCAGATAGACCGGAACCTCTCAAGCAATGTTTCTCAAGGGGCACTTGAAAAATTGCTTGAATTCCCGGGGGGGGGTGATGATTGGGGAGAGACGGGCGAAGGCTGCCAGCCTAGTCAAATAGAATTTGATATATAATTCTGGCATCTGTAAATAAATGTAAAATACAGGCATGTTTCTTGAGTGTAAAAGAATACTGTGAAATGTGGAACTGCAAAATATGTGACAACATTGCACTCTACTGGCCCAGTGAAGCATGGTTTGACCCTTTCATGTTAGAATTCAGTTCCAGTGCGTCTGGATGAAGGTTTCATGCCCATTGTTTTAAAGCTAAAGTTTATGACCAGAATTTAAATGTGGAATGTGCTTTATTGCTCCAATTTCTGTTAGACTATACATGTGAAATGAGTTATATTGTTGTAAGTTTCTGTGCAGGTGTTAGATTGCTAAATAATGCAGTTTGTGGCCTGAGAACTCAGACCAGGTGTTAAGATGATGCAGTACGAATACTGGGAAAACCTAAGTGTCAAAAATTATGTAATTTGGGAGGGCCTTAGAGACATGTTTGTTAGTAATGTTTAAATACTATTTCTCACAAGAGACAGAAAAGCATTTTGACTTTGGACATCTAACTCAGCACTCTGCCTTATGCTCACATGTACATTTTAGCACTGTGATTTCTTGTAGGAATAGTTAAAGCTAGTAAAGATTAATTAGGTATTTTTCTTTGAAATCAGACCTGTCATACTGTATTATTTTACATTTCTGTGTGATCTGTGAACTCTTAGATATCTCTGTGGTGTAGTAGTTTTGTCTTGTGTTTTAATTATTTATTATTAAATATTTTTAAAACCTTCTACCTATGGCTGGTTTGTGTAAAGGTAAGCTCTAGAGTACATTGCATATTTATAGAGGTTATTGTAATAGGCCACTCTAAAGTAAGCCTTGACTGTTAGTCATACTGCCATTGGATTATAATATTGCACAGTAATAATTGGACACCCTTTTAAGGGCCTTTTAGTAGCTGAAATTATTAGCTGGGTGGTGGCAGGGATTACTACCGTATGGTCTGGGTAAAGGGGCACAGCTGGAGAATCTGTGTCAGCCTTTCCCAGGAGTGTCTGTGAAGTTGTATAAATACTTGGCTCAAAGTGTGTGTGTGTTGTGTCAGCTACTTGACAGGGACATGAAGCAGTGTCTGGACAGAGAGGGTACTGGAGGTTCTAGCTTGCCCAGCTAGGCTGAGACCTGGACCCTATAGCTGTGCCAGTGAGGAGTCTTATTGATGACCTGGTGAGCAAAGGAGCAACCAGCCCCAGACTGACTATGATCTCTGTGTGCACTTAAGGGAAATTGTACTTTACTGTGTGTATTAGTTATCCTTTTCTCTTCTAGGAAATTACCTCCCTACTAGTGTTAGTGGTGAGGACTGAGGCTCCTTGATTGCTGGGCCAGGGCACGATCGTCACACCTTAGAGTACTACTTGTCAGTGAAATGAGTTTTAGTTGAAATGAACTTTAGGTGATTTGGTCTCAGTGAAATGGTCTTTAGGTGAAGTGATGCGAATATATATATATATATATATATATATATATATATATATATATATATATATATATATATATATGGGTTTACCTGATAAGATTAAAATCCCACATGTGCGAAAATGATAACACTGAGACTAAAACAGCGAATCTTCATTTCTATGATTCCTCATAACACTGAGAATTTGCCTAGGGAAAGTAACTGGTCAGTCAACATATGGGAGTTTGCTCTTTTCCCCACTATATTGCAATCTCAGAGTTTGTATATTACTTGGGGGGGTGGAGGCACAACCCCACACATTGGGGGTGTGGGTTCAAATTGACTCTGTGTGGTAAAAGCCAACTAGGTGGGGGGGCTGCCTCCCCTAACTATATATACTAACACCAGGATCGCACAACAGTGGGGAAAAGGACATATACCTTTGACTTGCCTTGGAGTACTACTTTTCAGTGAAATGAGTTTTAGGTGAAATGAACTTTAGGTGATTTGGTCTCAGTGAAATGGGTGTAAGTGAAATGGTTTTTAGGTGAAGTGATACAAATCCATATATATATGTGTGTGTGTGTGTGTGTGTGTGTGTGTGTGTGTGTGTGTGTGTGTGTGTGTGTGTGTGTGTGTGTGTGTGTATATGGTTTACTATTACAATGTGGAAATGACTTTGTCCAAATTGCGTTACATTGAAGGTATAGTTTCAAAGGGTATGAAAAGTGAAAGCTAACTTACTGAATCTGGAATCCCAATATCTGAACAACAAATGCAGTTTAATGGTCACATATTTAAAACAGTGAATACAGAACTCTCAGTATTAGCATGGTTTGAAATTAAGGTGTAATATTGTTTTGATATTCAACATTGTATTTCTATGATAAGCTTAAATGGAAAAGGTAATTTTCACATTGTAATAGTAAACCATATATATACATATTAGTTTTATTACAGTGTTTGCCATGGTATCTTGCCATATGTTAGCATAATGTTATCATAAAAGAAGAAATATAAAACTATTTGACTTTGACTTCTGCCTTAAATATATCTAATGTAAATACCAAAGGCCTCAGAATTTTTGGCCTATTCATAATATCATAGTAGAGTACTAGGCTAATGACTCATGGGCCTTTTTATGCCTAGTCCTGATTCCATTGTGAAATAAGAAATACACAAATACATTTAAATACAATTACATGATGCAGATCTTGAAAGGGTCAATTATCTATTAGATGTACTTACATGGGGTCATAAGAATGTGACAGACAGCTAAGTATAAAGAATGATATTTTTGAAAGTGCTACAGGATAACAAAAGACAAGTCAATAAGTGGTGTGCTAAAGAAGCTGAATTGTAATCCAGTTGCCAAAAGTAAACTATGTATTTTTTTTCAGGTGAAGAAGAGGATTTGGTGGAGGAAAAGAAGAAATTGCCTAGAAATGGAAGAGGAAAACATGTGACTACAAGGGGACTAAAAAAGTCTAGACGAGATAGTGATGATGATGAGGAAGAAGAGGAAGAAGAGGAAAAAGGCTATAAAAGAGGGAGAAATAGGGCACAGAATATTAGAGAAACTAACAGGAAGTTGACTAAAAACAGTGATTCTGACGAGGAAAACCTCAAGAACAAAAAGAATAAGAGAAATGAAAGAGATAAAAAGAATATTTCTGATGAAGATGATGATGGTGATGATAAAAAACATAGACAAAGGAAAGGTAAAAATGCAAGAAAACTAGATGACAGTGACAGTGAAAAGGAAAGCAAAAAAAGGTCAAAAAAGGGGAACACAAAAAAAGACACCAACAAGAAAAATGACAAGAAAAAGAAGAATAAAAAGAAGAGGAGTGCTTCAAGGTAATGTTTTGTAACTATATTCGGACAGAGCTGCTCTTCTGCTTGGTTACATATTAGCAGGTTTTAATTATGTGGTGATTTTATTTATTTCTTACCTTTCTTGATTGTTCAAACTATTACTAGAAAGCATATTAAAATTAAGAGTATTCAAGGCTCTTCCTGTATGTCCCAACATAGTCTCTATCTATCCTGACCTTTCTTATGGATGCTAAAAATGTATAGGGTAACCATTTGAAATGAAGAGACTCATGAGTACAAGACTTAGAATACTGAGAATGAATGAGCAAAAAATGAGAAATTACATTTCCAATGTCTGAGGCTGCTTTTCCTTAGAATATTACTCTGAGGAATGATGATCCTGGAGTTGGCATACATATAAGTGCCATTCAGTTGCTTAAATTTTGTGATAATCACAGAAGAAAAGCTGGCAGAGCTAATCAAAAATCAGTGTCTTGAACACTGTTAGCTTTGTTTCTGTCTGAGATCGTGAACAGTGTGGACTGGGGAATTTGCCCCTTCTCCACTGTAGAGTGATTTCAGAGTTGGTATATATAATCATCAGGAGGTGTGAAGAACACAGCCCACCATATAGTGGGTGCAAAAACACTGCTTTTATTTATTTTTTTTTAGTTTTTGATCAAGTAAAGACTGAGGAGATTTCCTGATCACTTGAGTTACAAGAGGATGTTGGGAGGGCTTGTATTTCTGCAAAAAAAAAAAAACAGCTTTAAAGGAGGAAAGGTATGTTCAATATTTGCTGTTTTATGTTTTCAGTCTTTTTTTAAAACATTTTGGGCTCAGTGTTATAAGTCTTCAGATTTCTGCAGAGAGTTCCTTATGTGCATTACAGCAAGCTAACACACTAGAAAAATTTACCATTTGAAATGTCAGGATCTGCTAAAATGAGCCCTGAAATGAGGAGGCTGAATAGCTGTAAGATCAGACTTACAGAAAGTAAGTCAAAGCTGCCATTTCTTGGACTATTCCTTTTTCTCTTCAGTATGACGATCTCACAGCTGGTATAAATAAGTTCAGGGTATGAGGGGAGGCTTGCCCCACATGAGTGTGATGGGGCACCCCCCCCCCCCACATACACACAAAATGTTTAAGGGAGAAGATTTTTGAGATTTCCTCTTCCCTGGATTTTGGTATTTTTTTTTCAGCTTTCTGGCACTCTACATTTCGAGTGCCAACATTTCAGTAGGAAGCCCTAGAAACACTTCCTTCAGTTTAAGTGTGGTAATTAATAGTAAAATAGTGAGATGCAAAATTAAACCTCACTTTCCAAAGCAAACACAAAAATGATGAGCACAGTTTTCGACAATGCATTTATATACCACTTACAGTTCAGACATTAGAACTTAATCGACTCATAGTTCTACTTTAAGCCAAATTGTTTGAATAGGAACAAAGAAAAAAGTATTTTAATAGGAAAAGAGCAATTCTCTTTCAGCCATTCAAGTAAACATGCTATAAATCCATTTGATTCATACCTCTCAACTGTCCACATTTTCGCAGAATGTCCAGATTTTTGCCTAATATTTTTGGTCTTTTCCTCATAAAAATTGTGATTTTTCTGGATTTTTGAGGCAAATCAGTGAGGACTGAATTAACTAAATAATAACAAGTGATTGAATTTCTGACTTTATATCCTTCAAAAAATGCATGGTAACACAAGGCTTTTTATTCTAGCAACTTTCTAAGTTTATAAGAGCAATATTTTAAATTTGTCCTTATTTTTGGGGCTTTGTCCACTTATTTTTGACATTGTCCACATTTTTTATGCTAAGAGGTTGAGACCTATGATCTGCATGTAGTTTTCATGTTACTCCTTGAATACATCCACAATATTTTTTTCTCTTGTTTTCCACAACTTCACAGCTTTCTCTGGTCCTGACCCATCTAAGGAGACCCCAAATCCTTCTTCTATGAGGAGCAAATTTCTCTGACATTGTGTTATTTTAGCCCTTCTTTTAACAGCATTTCTCAGACATTTCACATTTCCTGAGCCATTAGCACAGAACATTATCATATTATACTAGATATACATGCTGCTGTAAGGCTCTTACTGTAATGCAGGTCCAGTATTGTGTATAGGAAAGCAGAGTGTGATGTTCTTGATTGGCTACAGGGCCTTGTTTTTTTTTTTTAATGACTCTCCTCTGCTATATAAGTGGCACTGTTGCACAATGCTTGGCCCAAAACCTATGAGCAAGCTAAGACTTACATTACCATATCCACTGTTTCAGCACTTATTTTTCACATTGTTATTTGTCACAGCTGCATTAATCGAGTCTTTCTGTGTTGAATATCTGTATTTTTTTTACCTTTTCTACAGTATTTAGTTAGAAATGCTGCTCTCTAAGTAACAGCAACTAGCAGTGATCTGTATAGCTGTCGACATCTCGCAGCATAATTCTCTCTTGCAATCTGTCTAAATGCCGATCTCTCACAGTGTAAGTTTCCCTTAAAATACTGTTACTGTCTAAACAGATTTGTTTAACTACTGGAGCATCTAGTTTGCACATAGCTGAGTGTTGCTCATCACCTTCCTTGTCTTATTGACCTATTCAATATTTAAATTTCCACTCACTCCTCCCTAATAGATCAGTAGCCATTGATATGTGCATCCTGACTCACATGTGGCCAGTCTGGTTGAGATGGGTATTCTGAGGCATTGTAGCAATTGTCTCATGTACACTGACAACCCACTTATTCTTAATAAAACAGATAAAATATGCAAGAGGTGTGAATACACTTTAACGCTGGATGCAAAACTCTGTCATACAGCTAAAACTAATCCTTCCAAAGTTGCAGTGACACTTGCACCATGCCTATTGTATAGAGAAAAGACCCTACACATAAAACTATTTAATCTGAGGCACGTATAGGTAGCCTTCCTAAAACACTAAGGCCTCCTGCACAGTACAATCAAAAACAGGGTCCTTAACCATCACATAAACATCTGTTAAAACACCACCCATAGCTACACACAGTAACACTGTAGCCAGTGTCTCTACTGTTAAGCCCTTAAGGCAAACCAGTGCACAGCCAAGTTTCGTGGTCATTCATGATTCTATAGTGAGGCATACTGATATGCCAATCACCAAACTGAGGAAGGAGAGAGTCACGGGTAGCTGCCTTTCTGGTGCTAGGATACATAAAGTCACACAGACACTCATGTCATTGAACCACAGGTACCAGTATGATCCTTTCATAGTCCATAGTGGTGTCAAGGACCTCATATGTACTTCCCTTGATTATATGAAGAAGACATGATCAAGCTCTCTGATTGTGTGTCTCAGACAGGTATGGGCCTAGCACTGAGCAGCATACTACCTTCTCCAAGGATGACGCCACATTACCAAAAGAAAATGATTGATTTTAACAATTGGCTTAGCTTCTAGTGTCATTCCAAGGGGGTACAATATTTCATGGCCTGAGAGGACATGGTTGACAGACCATGCAGCTTTGCCAGGGATGGTGTGCACTTATCCCCTCTTGTCTTTTGGATATTGGCACTTTATTCACCCCATAGTGCCTTTTTTAGGTAATGCCAAACTGATAAACCTCCCAACTTAAGTGTACATACTAAGCAATACCTGAAAGTTGTCTGGTTCAATGCTAGAAGTCTTAACAAGAAACTTTACTCCCTGCAAGCCTTCCTCTCCCTGGACAATGTAGACATCAGTGTAGTAATGAAGATATAGGTTCATAGGTTCATACTAGGCTATCTGCCCTAGGGCATTTATAAGCCTAGCAGGAGTGTGTTTGGCTTTCGTCACCCATTTTAAATTAATTTTGCTATGCCCTTTTTCGAGGTTAGTATACTGTGCCTCTGTCTAACAGTGACACAGAAGTGATACCCGGGGTAAACCTACGATCTGAAAACTTGGGAACGCATACACAAACTCACAAAGTTCTCCAATTCAGGATGGTGCTGGTAAGTTGACACACACTGGTGAAGAATGGTAAATCCCGCTATGCAGCTCTGGAATAAATAAGTCCTTTCTTGTTCAAAGGTTATCCAAACAATTGCCACGTTCAAGCATCCAAATATAAATAGTGGACAAAAGGTAGAACTAAAACCAAACTGGACCAAACAGGGCCAGAAGTATATTAAAACATTAAGCAACACAGTACAAAAATACTGCTTTTCGTCCTTTCACCATACAAAGACTTCTTCAGACAAATGGTTCTACACAAGAAACCAGCCTATGTTATAAAGGCAATTTCAAATTCAAATTGTGCCCCTCCCCTGCTACAATCCGAATGACCTCATTTCCTGATCACAAAGCATTTGTCATTTCCTCTTCCTAGTTATACACCCATTCAGTAATATACACAATTCACTTGTAAAAACAAGAATAAGGTTAAAACATAAAATGAAATGAGTAAGAGTACAGTGGGTAAAAATACACAAAAGTAAATCCCCATTTCAAGTATAAAATCACTAAACAAATATAAGTAATATGAACTACAAGAATAACAAGTCCAAACATACACATTTAAGCATTAAAACATTATGTCATTATGAAATAAAGGTAAGGGGGGAAAGGGGGGGAGGGGAAATATTTGCAACATAATAATGACATAATGATGGATAACTCTGCTTTCTGTTGACTTCTAACAGAATTTAGTACTATAATGTATGAGAACCAGTCGATCATAGAACAATAAAAAGTAAAACTTAAAATAAACATTTTGTGACAAAATATGCTAAAAATAAAATGATGAAGTAGTAATATAAATGTCACAAGTATATATTGTGTATATATATTGAACATTGAAAATGAAGTGCGTATTCAAACATTATATGCTCTACCATTTCTGCATGTGTCACAATGAATGTCGGAAATGAAATGGTCTATCTATTCAATGCTTTCAATTTCAAAATACTAGAAATAGAATATTGCTCATTAAGCCCTGGTACTGAGCAGGCTCTTGTACAAAGTTGCCACAACAATTCTAGTCTCTCTAGAAGCAGGGGGGTCGGTCCCCCTCTATCATTGTGGACACATTCACCTATTACTCTAAAGCCAAAGGTATGATTCGAAAATGTTGCTGTGTGTCTAGCTAAAGCATTGGTCATGTTTCCAGTTCGCATACTATATAGGTGTTCATACACCCTTTCCCTCAGTCTCCTCTCAGTTTTACCAATATAGAATGAGGGGCATGCTTTACAAATAGCAACATATACCACATTCTTTGAATTACAGTTGAATTTACCTTGGCTGATGTACTGCCTATTTCTCAGTGTAAAATGTTTGCCTATGTCCATGTGAGTACAATACCTAGACATATTGCATTTATTCATGCCTAACATAGATGGCCTACAGTTATTCATTTTGCTTGTTTGCAAGATGCTCTTTGTATTTGCTCCCTTCCTGTATACTATTTTAACTCTATTTGGTAGTGCACTTGGGAATCTCTCTTCGTCTAATAAGAATTTCCAGTTCTTGTTAATAATGTCTGAAATTTTGTAAGCATCCAGACTAAATGTTGTAATAAAGCAAAAACTATTAATGCCAGCGTGTTCCTCCCTATTAAGTGGTTCACTTAACGTGTCATCTCCATTAGTTGTACTACTTAAATTTTCTCCCAAAAGTGGTGTGTATATATTTTTCATGCGTTTCAATGATACTTCCCTTATAAGTGCATCCACCAAGGTAAGAGGATATTTCTTCCTCAAGAACATACCTCGCAACAATTCACACTCAAGGTCAAAGTCAGTTTCCCTGGACACCATTCTAGCTGCCCTCACCAGTTGGCCTTTCACAACAGCTCTCTTTTGAGTCACGGGATGGCAGCTAGAATAGTGTAAAAAGGAGTTTGAGTATGTTGGTGTAAAAGATAAAAAGGCGGTGCTATCATTGAAATGGATGAGTAATTCATCTGCAACTTCAGAGTTGCCCTTAAGTTTACACACAGCTTTCATACAAGTAGAATTGCATACCTTGATGTATACTTGGAAAAGGACTTGGAAACCAGTACCTTTGTATCAAGGATCTACAGGAAACCAACATACTCAAACTCCTTTTTACACTATTCTAGCTGCCATCCCGTGACTCAAAAGGGAGCTGTTGTGAAAGGTCAACTGGTGAGGGCAGATAGAATGGTGTCTAGGGATACCGATTTTGACCTCGAGTGTGAATTGTTGCGAGGCATGTTCTTGAGGAGGAAATATCCTCCTACCTTGGTGGATGCACTTATAAGGGAAGTATCATTGAAACGCATGAAAAATATATACATACCACTTTTGGGAGAAAATTTAAGTAGTACAACTAATGGAGGTGACACGTTAAGTGAACCACTTAATAGGGAGGAACACGCTGGCATTAATAGTTTTTGCTTTATTACAACATTTAGTCTGGATGTTTACAAAATTTCAGACATTATTAAAAGAAAAATTCTTATTAGACGAAGAGAGATCTCAAGTGTATCACTAAAATGAGTTAAAGCAGGAAGGGAGCAAGCAAAATACAAAGAGCATCTGCAAAACAAGCAAATGAATAACTGTAGGCAAACATCTATGTTAGGCATGAATAAATGCAATATGTCTAGGTATTGTACTCACATGGACATAGGCAAACATTTTACACTGAGAAATAGGCAGTACATCAGCCAAGGTAAATTCAACTGTAATTCAAAGAATTGTGGTATATGTTGCTATTTGTAAAGCATGCCCTCATTCTATATTGGTAAAACTGAGAGGAGACTGAGGAAAGGGTATGAACACCTATATAGTATGAACTGGAACATGACCAATGCTTTAGCTAGACACACAGCAACATTTTCGAATCATACCTTTGGCTTTAGAGTAATAGGTGAATGTGTCCACAATGATAGAGGGGGACCGACCCCCCCTGCTTCTAGAGAGACTAGAATTGTTGTGGCAACTTCGTACAAGAGCCTGCTCAGTACCAGGGCTTAATGAGCAATATTCTATTTCTAGTATTTTGAAATTGAAAGCATTGAATAGATAGACAATTTTATTTCCGACATTCATTGTGACACATGCAGAAATGGTAGAGCATATAATGTTTGAATTCGCACTTCATTTTCAATGTTCAATATATATATACACAATATATACTTGTGACATTTATATTACTACTTCATCATTTTCTTTTTAGCATAATTTGTCACAGAATGTTTATTTTAAGTTTTACTTTTTATTGTTCTATGATCGACTGGTTCTCATACATTATAGTACTAAATTCTGTTAGAAGTCAACAGAAAGCAGAGTTATCCATCATTATGTCATTATTATGTTGCAAATAATCCCCCCCCCCTTACCTTTATTTCATAATGACATAATGTTTTAATGCTTAAATGTGTATGTTTGGACTTGCTATTCTTGTAGTTTATATTACTTATATTTGTTTAGTGATTTTATACTTGAAATGGGGATTTACTTTCATGTATTTTTACCCACTGTACTCTTACTCATTTCATTTTATGTTTTAACCTTATTCTTGTTTTTACAAGTGAATTGTGTATATTACTGAATGGGTGTATAACTAGGAGGAGGAAATGACAAATGCTTTGGGATCAGGAAATGGATCGAAATGACGAGCAGTATTTTTGTACCGTGTTGCTTAATGTTTTAATAAACTTCTGGCCCTGTTTGTCCAGTTTGGTTTTAGTTCTACCTTTTGTCCACTATTTATATTTGGATGCTTGAACGTGGATAACCTTTGAACAAGAAAGGACTTATTTATTCCAGAGCTGCATAGCGGGATTTACCATTCTTCACCAGTGTGTGTCAACTTACCAGCACCATCCTGAATTGGAGAACTTTGTAAACCTATGATCTCCCATCCACTCATCAAGATTCCTTTTGAAGAGAGTCAATAAGGGACTCTGCCTAACCTGGACTGGGATTTTATTCCAGAGTGAAGGGAGTCTCTGGGTTATGAATCTGTCCCGCCAGCATGTCCTATTTATTTCAGTGCTGAGGTTCAAGTCTCTCGAGCACGTGGCTCAATGGGATTTGGATTTTCTGAGGTGCAGCATGTCCATTAATTCTGGGTTGGACGTGGCTTTATACGTCAGGCACAGATCGCCTCTGAGCAGGTGGTATGCCACTGAGTAGAGCTGGAGTTTCTTTAACCGGCAGCATATGGCATCTGTTTTAGCCCTTTGATCCTCTTGGTGAGGTACTTTTGGGGTCTTTCCAGTTGCTGCAGGTGTCTGGTAAGGTACATCCCAAAAGGGGCATTGTACTCAATTATGGGCCTGATGAGGGATGAGTAAAGAGGCACGATGACCTCCCCTGATCTAGATGTGAATCCCTTCATGATTAGGTGGGCTATATAAAATGTTTTTCTAACCACTTTGGCCATGTGGTTGTCAAATGAGAGATTGCTATCAACTTGGGTCCCCAGGTCCTTAATTACTTCTTCCATACTTAATGGATTACCACCTATGTGGTAATTTGTGGGCACTTTGTTTTTGCCAAAGGGGATGACTATACACTTTTTGGCATTTAGCTTGAGGCCATGGCTCTGGCACCAGTTGTCTGTTTCTATGAGGCCCTTTTGTAGGATGCTTGTGTCGGCTGGAGAGTCTATTATGAAACCCAGTTTGCAGTCATCTGCGAACATGGTCAGCCACAGTCCTTCCATGTTGGCCTGTACCTCCGAGAAATATATACTGAACAAGAGAGGTCACAGGACTGAGCCTTGTGGGATGCCACTTGTAACTGGTTTGGAGTCTGACATGGCTCCAGCAATTCTAACCATGTGGATTCTGTCCTTGAGCCAGTTTGCAACCCATCTAGTGACATAGGGGTTTATATTTAAGCTGGTGAGCTTATCTATAATGCCAGAGTGGGGTATTGTATCGAAGGCTTTTGCAAGGTCCATGTAGGCTGTGTGGACCACCTTCCCCTTGTCATTGGCCTTGGTGACTGTTTCAAAGAAATCAACCAGGTTTAAGAGGCAGGATCTGCCCTTAACAAAGCTGAACTGGGTAGGATCCAGTGTCTGTAGGTCCTCAATATCTTTATTTATGAGGTCCATGATGATCCTTTCCATAGCTTTGCAGACCAAGCTAGTCAGGCGTATGGGCGATAGTTTCCAGGATCCATTGAGGCACCACCTTTGTGGAGAGGGACCACTGTTGCTGTACACCACTCTTTGGGTACATATCCTGTAGTAAGGCTGAGATTGAACAGTAGTTTTATGCTTGGGTTTAGCTCTTCTTGGAGTTCATGTAGGACGCTGCCCGGGACACCGTCTGGTCCCATTGATGCTGTATTTTTTGCTTTGGAGAGGGCAGTTCTTACCTGAGCATCTGAGATGTCATGGGAGCAGCACTCGGCTGGGATAGATATTTGCCCTTTTGGTGGGGAGGGGGGGGGAGAAGTTTGCGCTGAACCTGTCAGCTAGGATGTTGGCAATGTCTGTGGGTTCGGTGTCTTTTTTGTCATTGTGGACTAATTCTGAGCATATCTGGGAATTCCCACCCAGGTTCCTAACATAACTAAAGAAAGCCTTGTGATTATCCTTAGTGTCCTGTGCAATTTTTCTCTCGAAGCTGGCCTTAGATGATTTTATGAGTGCCCGTAGTTTTTTGCTAATACTGATCAAAGATGCCTTCCCTTTTTGGGATTTTGCTCTATCATGTAGTAGCTTCCTCCTTCTATTGTATAGTATGTTTATGGCTGGGGTCCACCAGACAGGACATCTGCCTTTGGAGGATTGGGTCTTTTTTTTTTTATTTGGGATTGCATGATCCATGCATTCCTGAAGGTGTTCATAGAATGCATTTATAAAGGATTCTGCGGTCTGGGCCATATTTTCCACAGGCCCGGGGGCTTTGAAGGATTCCACCTTGGTTTTGAGGAGTGTGAAATTTGCTTTAGAGAAGTTTTTCACTGTGGTTTTCAGGGCAGGGGGTGGAGTCAGGATGTGAATATCCAGTGAGATTAGTTTATGGTCTGATCTTACCAGTGAGGGATACACTTCTGGTCTGGAGCATAGAGTCCCCATGTTGGTGATGGTCAGGTCCAGTATGTTTTCCCCTCTTGTGGGAGTGGTAACAAGTTGTTCCATAGCATTTGAGTTTATAAATTCTAGGAACCTTTGGGCTAGGGTGTTGGAGCTAGAGTAATGCTCCCAGTCTATGTTTGGGTAGTTGAAGTCGCCCAATATAATGGTGATTGGAGAGACCTTCATATTTTCCAGTGTTCTCAGGAAGGCTGAGTGGGGTTCCTGGGTTTGGGAGGGTGGTCTGTAGCAGGCTATAAACTGGAAGGCAGTTTTACCCACTGTTAGTTGCACATGGATAGTCTCTGATGCTTCGTGCTGTGCCACCAACCTGGAGGTGTGGGTTTTTTTGACAAATATTGATACTCCCCCTCCTTTTGTGGTTCGGTCCAAGTTTTGGGGCTGAAAAGCATGGTATGAGGTATAGCCTGGTAGTGCTGGGGTGCTCTTGGGAGCCTTGAACCAGGTTTCTGTTACTGCACAGATATCGATGTTCTCCATGCTAAGGAGAGTTTCGAGTGATTGCATCTTGAGGTTTAGACTTCTGGTGTTGAGTAGCATTACTCTTAGTTTCTTATCCCTTGTGATACCTATGGAGGTAGGTTTGTCTTTTGAGCCTTGTCTAAAAAAGGCACTATGGGGGTAGCAAGAGCCTTTGCCAATATCCGAAAGCCCAGGGGTGTCAGGTGCAAGCCGTCCCTAGTGAAGCATTGTGGCTTGTCGAGCATGTCATCCCAGGCTGACAGGCATTGGATTCCCCTTTGAATGACACCAATACTTAAGCTAATTGTTGAAATTGATCAACTTGTCTTCATATTGTGGCATCATTCTTGGTGAGGGTAAGATGCTACTCAAGGTCAGGGTCATACCGGCCTGGGCTACATGCTCAGAAAACTCCTCTATGTCTCTTTTCATGTAGTCCAAGGAGGTATGTCTCAGGTCATTCACACCAGCATGGACAATGACTGAGTCATATTTGTACTTGCCTTGGAGTGACCTGAGTGCTTGTGTTATGTGGCGGATCCTAGCGCCCGACAGGCAGCTCACCATGACCTTTTCCTTGTTCAGCCTGGTGAGCGGGACGTCAGTGTGCCTGACGATAGAGTCACCTTTTACAAGTGTATCAGGTGTGTTGTTTAGCCTTAATGGCTGTGACTGTTCAGCACACTGGCTTTGTGAGCTATGTGTTGCACGTGTTTTGTTTTGGGGTAGCGGTTGCTTGGGTGTCTGCTTTGGAGGTTTTTGCTGCTTAGGCAGATTTTTATTTAGAGCCTCCAAGTATGTTTTTGTGTGTTTATGTGTTTGGTTTGCTGTCATGGTAGGTGTATGTGAGACTGGAATTGTAGTGAGTGTGGTTTCCTTCACCTCCTGACTGGTTTCACCAGTACTGAGTGTAGAGAGCTTAGCCTCCAGTATGGCTATATGGTTGCATCTCTCACATGTGTTGGAATTTGTTGGGAGGAGGAGAGGGTTGTCTGTGTACATGAGGCAGTTGTAACATTGCCTCAAGATTCCCAGATTCACCAGCTGGACTGGAGAGGAGATTGACAACTGACCCTTGGACATGCTAGAATAGTATTGGGAATTCCTTTATAATTAAAAAAAAGGGCCAATGGGGAACGAGGTACTCAAGGGGAGTTTGTGAGAGTGTAGTGCTTTTAATATTTTAGTGCTGACTTATATAATTGCTTTAGTGAGCAAGTGCTGGGTAACTTAAATTCAATGTGTTACAGCTAACTTAAATGCAAAAATGACAAACAGTAACTTTCTTTCATGTGGAACAAGGAAATAAGTACAGTAAGCAATGCAGATATCACTAGGGATCCACAGAAGCACTGAAAAGCCGCGTTTTAGGTGGAATTAGCGTTTCAGGGAAATAACAAGCAAACAAACAACAAGCATACAAATAAAGCTAGATTCAGCAGGCCTGGATCTAGTCTATGCTACAGCAAACAAGGTGTATCAATTTCAGTAAGAAACAGTTCAAATATGCAGGCACTAAGCCTTTAACCAGAAATTCCTAGCTCAGAAGGGCAGAGTCCAGCCTCTCCTCCCACAAGAGTGCAGACCACAAACCTTCTTAATGTAAAATAACTGGCCTGAAGCCCAAGTGCTTAAACCAGAACTAATACACTTTTAGAATAACAGACACTGAGCCCTCGATCAGCAGTTCACAACTTAGAAGGATGTAAGCTACCTGTCCTGCCACCACAGTGCAGGCCACCACAGTGCAGGCCACAAACCTTCCTAATGTAAAACAACTGGTCTGAAGCCCAAGTGGTTAATCCAAAAGACTTAGAATGATAGCTACACTTTAATCAAGTTACTACCAAGCAGTAATAGATGCAATTGAATACTTTAAAGAATGCCTGGATTAGTGCTCAAAACAACTGGTCTGAAGCCCAAGTGCTTAATCCAAAAGACTTAGAATGATAGCTACACTTTAATCAAGTTACTACCAAGCAGTAATAGATACAATTGAATACTTTAAAGAATGCCTGGATTAGTGCTCAAGAGCTCAAGGGTTTAAAGGCACAGACAGTACACCAGCAATGCAAGGTTATAATGCCTATCACACCTTTAGGCCAGCTACTGCATACGAGGGAACTAAAGGTGGAGGAGGCTCAGTCTCTATTAAAACCAACCTCACATCCAGACCAGTTAAAGATTATGACCCAATGGCACTCATACATGTGCAACTCGCCATAAACAAGGTCTCATACCATATCCTTGCAACCTATAGGTTCCCCTCCATGTCCCAGGAAACCCATACTATCTATTTCAATGTACAAGAATCCCTCACTGTTCAACACAATACAATATTCATGGGGGATCTCAACTACCCCTCTATAGATTGGGTATTCTATACCACTTCTAATGTACAAGTCCAGCAATTCCTAAACTTTATTAACACCAACATCCTGGAGCAGTTGGTCCATTTTTCTTCCAGAGGTACAAACATCCTTGACCTTTTACTCATAAACATGGTGGGAAGGGGTGATGTTCTTTACCCAATGTAATGTCTTCATTCATCAGACCTGACCATAAGGCAGTACTGCTTCGAATAAAAATTAAATCTAGAGATTCACTGAAATCAAAAATCTTTAGAAATGATTCCAAGACTAACTTCTCTCTACTAGGTGACACACTGTCTAAATTCCAAGCACTCCCAAACACAGTAAATACCAGAGCATAAGCAGAGCTATTTATAAAATCTCTGTACAAGCATACTGATAGCTGTATAGCATGAGCTGTGTCCATTCCTATTAAAAATAGGATAAACTCATAAAACAAGACACCTTGGTAAAATCATAGTATCAATCAGTTGCACAACAAATGAAAAAAACATCTTGGCCAGGTGTAGGATGAACAAAACTATGCATACTAAAAGCCCTCTAACCAATTGAAACAGGCATTTAACATGGTTAATTAATATTTCAAAAGCTACATTTGAAGGGAAAAAATAGCTTCTCAGGTAAAAAACAACCACAAAGCTTTCTACAGCTATGTCTGTAACCTCAGGGGAAATATGTATCAATGAGCAAACCTTATTGTAAATGGCATAACCCACATTGAACCAGAGATGATTGCCAAATTTTTGGCTGACAGGTTCGGCTCAAATTTCTCCCCACACTCCTCTATCCAATAGTCCAAAGGAAATATTTCATTCCACAATCCCCCCAACCATTATTATGGAGCATGTCATCAATGTACTTTCCAGGGCTAAAACCACTGCATTGATGGAGCCCAGTAATATCTTAGGATGCTTAAAAATAGCATGAAGCATGACCTCTCTGGTTCACTTGAATCACTTTTCAATTAGAACTTAAAGTCAGGTTTTGTGCACAAAGAATGGAAGATGCCTATAGTCTTCCATTGCACAAAGAAGGCCAATCCACTGATCCATGTAACAACAGGCCCATACATCTGACCAACCTCATATCATGGACGTGATAAATGAGATCATATGTAACCTTCAAATGCTAGACCCATTACAGTTCAGCATTGTTAAAGGAAGGTCATGCCTATTAAATCTGCTGGATTGTTTGAGAGGGTCACCAAAGCATTGGATGAAGTCAAGACTATGCACACAGCTTACCTCGACCTGGCCAAGCCTTTTGATACAATACCCTACTCAGGCAAAGACAAACTCACTAATTTAGGTATTAACCCTTGTATCACCCACTGGTTAGCCAGCTGGCTCCCTGATAGGACCCATGAGGTCAAAATAGGTGAGGCCACCTCCACAAAGAGGCCAGTCGCTAGCAGAATCCCCCAGGGCTCTTTGCTGGGCCCACTCCATTTTGGCATCTATTTCTCTGAAATGGAAGCAAATGCTGAAGGTTTGTGACCGACTAAATTTGCAGATGATTGCAAGCTGGGGGTTATCATTGACTCCCCTGCAAACACTAGTATTCTTCATGAAGGTCTATCTCTGACCAACAAATTATGCCAAAGCCATTATCTTAAACTCAGTGCTAAGAAATGCATAATTGTACCCTTTTGGGAACTCAACCATTCTGGCTAATTACCATGTTGATAATACTCCCCTAACAGTTGACCCAGTGGTAAGGGTTCTGGGTACACATGTAGACCATAATTTTACCATTGACCACCATATGGTCAAAATGGTGAGTAAATCCTTTTATGTTGTGCAACATATAAGTAATGGCATGGTACCTAGGTCCAAAGATGTCATTATCCCACCATACAGCAAACAAAAGTGCTCTGCAAGGATGGCGTGCAAGGTCAAACCAATAACGTAAAACCACCAACGACCAGCAAAAACGATAGTGAACACAAAGTAATGAAGATTAATTTATTATTGCTTCAAAACCATAATCCAGACCGGTTTCGGCTATTCAGCCTTTGTCAATGGATAAAAAAAGATTTTTAATGTGAAATGAAACAGCCTACATTTATACTGATCTGTAATTACCTTGAAGCAGTGGTGTAGCACAACCTAGTGGATGGAGTATCAAAATACATATATCATCTTAGTTGCAAAGCATTCGCCCAGTGACATTTAGTGCCAAAAATATAAATATTATATCCTGTTTTCAAAGATAAAAAACAGAGTTATGAAAAAACAGAGTTTTGAAAAAATCATTTGTGCATACAGATTCCATGGTGATAAGCCAGGGACATACTCCATGTATTTATAAATGAGCATACATTGGTATTCAAGAATAAAAAATTGTAGATCTGAGTACAACTGGTATATATTATGTATGATAACCATATGTTAATAAAAATTAAAAGTAATGATCATATACCATATTAATATATAAAGTTAGAAAAATATACCGTCATTGTCGGCTATTAGTATTGATTATAATGATTTCAAATAGTCTCCTAATGACTGGTGCCTGAATCATCGTTGTTATAATACTTTGCCATATATTTCAAACCATCATGACAGATACAAATAAAAAACTATGTATATATAAATATATATATATATATATATATATATATATATATATATATATATATATATATATATATATATATATATATATATATATATATATATCCTACTTTTGTGGATATATAAAAAATTGCGTACCATACTTGGTCGAATATTAATGTTAATTGTGGTTAACCTAACCACCATTATATTATTCACACTAATTTTTGATCTATATGAATATATGATGATGTTGCCATAATCTTGAAACCACCCAATATTATATGAAGCTCACAGATGGTCATTCAGACCTGGTGGAAATAAACATCCAAGGTTGGTGATCCAATATTATTTCTTGTGGTTTAAAATGGTGTGCCAACCTTGTTGGTTGTTCCTGTCTCCCTGAATTTTATCAGTGATCATGAACATAAACTGAGCAGTGGGATGATGTATCATATGTCTGTACAAAGCATTTGTTTCTTTTTTGTTCTTAATGTCACTACAATGTTCTGTCATCCTTATTCTAAGAGATCTTGATGTTTGACCAACGTAGAAGGCTTTACATTGGCAGGTAGCTAATTAAATGATCCATGTACTGCTGCAATTTCCAAACACCCTCATTTTAAATACATGATTGGTGTTGGCACACGTAAATTCTTTAAGTGTACTAACCTGTAGGCAGGAGCAGCAATGGCCACATGGAAAAGTACCAATTAATTTGTCTCCACTAATAGTGGTCTGGTGATATACAGCTCCTCCCCCTTCTCTATGTTTGTAATGTGAAAAAAGCCCTCCCAGATTCTTGCCTCATCTGTATGACATCTGACACTGAGGGCCTAATAATGTCCTCAAACTATCATTACCCAAAAGAATGTTCCAGTTTGAATTCAATATATCCCTGACAATTTGTTGGTTCCTGCCATACGTGGTCACAAATCTCAAGATAGACTCTTGATGAGCATGCCCTGATTTTTTGTATTGTAGCAAAGTCCTTCTATCTGTGGTGTTGCTCCATGAGCTAGCTTGATATATGTCCATGTCTCTATATCCTCTGTCTTGAAATCTATGGTATAGATCTTGTCTAGCATGTTCAAATTCCTCCTGAGATGAACAAATGCGTCTGATACGTATAAACTGAGATTTAGGGATGTTGTGGATGGTGTGGTTCGGGTGCATACTAGATGCATGCAACAAAGTATTGTATTGTGGGTATTTTCTGAATGTTTTAGTGCTTAGAGTGTCATCTTTGTTACGGTAAACAGTAACATCCAAAAAGTCAATAGTACTAATGTTACTTGTAACCGTAAACTCAATACCCCAAATGTTACCATTCAGGTAATCCATGAATTCCTGTAAATATATTTCATCAATCTTCCACACCATCCAGCAGTCATCCAAATATCGTCGCCAGATATCGATTTATTTCCACCATGTAAATGTTATGTGATGTATCATATATCATACATTCTTCAAAATAGGCCATGAACAAATCCGCATAAATGGGTGCAAAGGAAGTTCCCATTGCTGTCCCTTGTAACTGCCAAAAGCATTCACCATGGAAGTAAAAAACATTTTTTGTTTAATACATGTTCTGCCATGCAGACAAGTAAGGTTTTGAAACCCGGAGGATACAGGTTTGTTCTCTCAAGCCAATATTGCAGGGATTGTAATCCCGCCCAGTGTGGAATACTCATGTATAAAGATTTAACATCCAACGTGCACATTAGTCAGTCTGGTTCTAACTGTGTATCCTCCAAAATTTGTAAAAAGTGTGTTGTGTCCTGTAGTCAGGCCTTGACCGATGTCAGTAGGGGTTTGAGATACTGTGTTAAAAATGCTGATAATGGTTCAGTCAAGGACCCAATCCCTGATACAATGTATCTACCTGGAGGTTTTGAAAAAGACTTATGAATTTTTGGAAGAAGATACAGGATTTGTTTCTGTGGGTCCTTTACAGTGAGATGTTTAACTGTATTTTTTGTTATAATACCCTCATCCTCTGCTAGTTTAAGAAAAGAGTCTATTTCTTTTTTAAAGACCCCAGTCGGGTCGATGTACATTTGCATATAACACCTGGTATCTGCTAACTGTCCTTTCCCCTCATTGAGGTATTCCCCAATGTTCATAACCACCACAGCACCTCCCTTGTCTGCAGGCAGAATGGCAATATCGCGGTTATGCCTTAATTCCTCCAAGGCTATCTTTTCCATGGGTGACATGTTCTGGCCCAGAATGTATGATTCTTTATGATGAAAATGTAAATCCCTAAGTACAGATTGTTGGAAAATAGAGACATGTTTGTTCATGGGCAGTTGAAAGTCTGATTTCAAGAACTTGAAATCAAGTGATCTTTGAGAGGTATTGTCTGAAAAAAATAATTTCAAGTTCAGGTTCCGACAAAAAGACAAAACATCCTTAACAATGCAATGTTCATCAATGAAAAAACTGGGAATAAAACCAAGTCCTTTATTGAGTAATGTAGCTTGTACATCTGTCAGTTGTACATTAGAAAGGTTCAAGACATTATGAAACCCAAATTCTGTCAATTCAACATTGTTTGTATCAGTCCCTCCATGGAATTGTTTCTTATTCCTATATTTGTGCTTGCGACCCCCTCGTCGCTTGTTTGTATGTCTAACGGGTACTGGGCATTAGTTTTTTTACTTCTGGGTGATTCTCGATAGTTATTACAGTCATTGTCTGTGCATGATGAGTCTTCCCCTGAAGTACTAACTAAAGCTTTGTCAGAGGATTTCAGGATAGACCTTGGCCTTTTCTTAGGTTTATTTCATGGTGTCCTCTGACCAAAATCATTAAATCTCACAGTTTTAGATGTATCAAAAGGACGACCCCTTTGGTAATCAGTGCAGTCCCTGTTGAATTTGCGTATTTTCCTATCTTTAGTTAGTTGGTCAAAATTAGCCAAATCTTTAGATAATTTGCTAACAAAAGTGGCATATGTTGGTTGTGATTCATATTTCTTACACTCTTCACATGAAGCTTTTACTTCCATTAAACAAATATCCACCATTCTCTCATAATAAGCAGCAAGGATCTTAACAAACATCATTGATGATTGTTGAAGAGCTTGGTTCCATTCTTTGTTCAGCCTGTCCTCCGACCTACTGACCAAAGGCTGTAACTTAACTGTTAATCCTCTTGGTGTAATATCCTTATTAATATATGCCTTAAAAAGTCTGAGATGCCATATATTGGCCCTTAAGTTTTTAAGAACCTTGTTGAATTTGTTGAAGGCCACTTCACAGCCATTGCTAATATTCATGTTTGAGCCACTCGGATTACTGCTTGACATATTATTCATACCAAACACTCCAATGTCATGCCGATCAGCACATAATCCTGTTAGTAATTGCTCCAAATCCATTTTTCAAAAAAGTGTTTATGTATTTTGACCAACTAAGAACAAATTTTGTTTCAAACAATATGTCCAAATTATTGATAGTTCAACAGGGACTGCACTAAGAACCTGGGTGTCAATAGTATAAAAAGTATATGAATACTGTCCAAAATCAGCACTATAGTATATTTGGTCAAAGAACACAACCTTAGAATAAACCGTACTTGTGTATAATAAACATCAACACTTTTCTATATATGTGTCCATCAGTATGTCTCCATTGTTCTTGGCACATATATGTTTTTTGAAAAAAATATTATATTCAAAATACAATGCTGAATGGGCTTGGTATTTCTGCTAAATAGTATACTCAAATATACTATTATTCATCACATAACATATGACAATTTTGCTTTTGAAACCCCCAGCACGTTTCCCTGTCCAGAAGGTTCAACACTAACTAATCCGGGTAGAACATATGACAACCTGATCCAATTGAATGTTAACAAGAGATACAGTTTCAAAACGATGGCTTATCCCACATTTAAATAACAATAACATACAAACATGGTTGTTCTTGCTCAAAAATAATGTGACTATAGTATGCCCTGTTAGGATTTCACTTAGCTGTTATTAATGAATAGAACTGACATTTCAATGAACAAAATATACTGTATTTCTATATATCTATTCCTGTTGCTACATATTCCAAACCAGCCATGGCGTCAATAGTTTGTAAATATATACACATACACTAGCACCTGTTGTAAAAGGGACACTCTAATTATAGTTTCAAATTGTTACACTCTATAGATGTGAATATATCCCACTTTATAAAGCAAACCTGTCACAACATATAGCTGATATCATTGTAATATTGCAATTGCATATATAAAGGGTCTATAAAGATACAGCATGTAGAATCACCCATTGACTAATTCATTTAGAGATCCAATAAGTCCCAAAAGTTGAAGTCAATATATATATAATGATGTTTTCACAAGCTATAGTCCATCAACGATGATCCAAATGCCTTTCACGTTCCTATTCGCAAGCCTGTAATCCACCATATATGATAACAGTACTGCCAACCTCTAGCAAAGCATGTGTGAAAAAAATCGCGAAATATTACTATACGATTAATATAAAGTAAAACTAAAAGTTTAGGTTTATATCCTGCCAGTAATGACAGTACCTTGGTTGTTCCTGAATTTACAGGCTTGTAATCCACCAAATATTGAGTCCAATGAATGGGGCGCTGAGCCCGAATATACACAGAAAAAAGTTCCAAACCAGCTTCCACAGAGTGATAAAATGAACCTCTGTAATTCGCTTTAGGCCCCTAAACCAATCCACATGTCTGCCAAAACACACACAAAGTAATCCTTCCCTGGTCGAAATGCTAGTTCCCCATCCAGTTTGAACAAAACAACTACCCAATATGGTTGATGCTGATGAATTAAAAATATAACATCCACTGCTTCACAAAGACCAAAAATGACTAAAATGATTCCAAAAGGATGCCAAAAATATGCTTCAGGCACAGAAATGATGTGTCACTATCGAGAACCACCAGCGAAGCCAAAAACGCCAACAGCAAACAAAAGCGCTCCGCAAGGATGGCGTGCAAGGTCAAACCAATAACGTAAAACCACCAAAGACCAGCAAAAACGATAGTGAACACAAAGTAATGAAGATTAATTTATTATTGCTCCAAAACCATAATCCAGGCTGGTTTCGGCTATTCAGCCTTTGTCAATGGATACAAAAAGATTTTTAATGTGAAATGAAACAGCCTACATTTATACTGATCTGTATTTACCTTGAAGCAGTGGTGTAGCACAACCTAGTGGATGGAGTATCATTATTTTTGATTTTTATTAACATATGGTTATCATACATAATATATACCAGTTGTACTCAGATCTACAATTTTTTATTCTTGAATACCAATGTATGCTCATTTATAAATACATGGAGTATGTCCCTGGCTTATCACCATGGAATCTGTATGCACAAATGATTTTTTTCAAAACTCTGTTTTTTCATAACTCTGTTTTTTATCTTTGAAAATAGGATATAATATTTATATTTTTGGCACTAAATGTCACTGGGCGAATGCTTTGCAACTAAGATGATATATGTATTTTGATACTCCATCCACTAGGTTGTGCTACACCACTGCTTCAAGGTAATTACAGATCAGTATAAATGTAGGCTGTTTCATTTCACATTAAAAATCTTTTTGTATCCATTGACAAAGGCTGAATAGCTGAAACCGGTCTGGATTATGGTTTTGGAGCAATAATAAATTAATCTTCATTACTTTGTGTTCACTATCGTTTTTGCTGGCCGTTAGTGGTTTTACGTTATTGGTTTGACCTTGCACGCCATCCTTGCAGAGCACTTTTGTTTGCTGTTGGCATTTTTGGATTCACTGGTGGATCTCGATAGTGACACATCATTTCTGTGCCAGAAGCGTCTTTTTGGCATCCTTTTGGAATCATTTTAGTCATTTTTGGTCTTCGTGAAGCAGTGGATGTTATATTTTTAATTCATCAGCATCAACCATATCGGGTAGTTGTTTTGTTCAAACTGGATGGGGAACTAGCATTTCGACAAGGGAAGGATTACTTCGTGTGTGTTTTGGCAGACATGTGGATTGGTTTAGGGGCCTAAAGCGAATTACGGAGGTTCATTTTATCACTCTGTGGAAGCTGGTTTGGAACTTTTTCTGTGTATATTCGGGCTCAGCGTCCCATTCATTGGACTCAGTATTTGGTGGATTACAAGCCTGTAAATTCAGGAACAACCAAGATACTGTGATTACTGGCAGGATATAAACCTAAACTTATAGTTTTACTTTATATTAATCATATAGTAATATTTCGCGATTTTTTTCACACATGCTTTGCAGAGGTTGGCAGTACTGTTATCATATATGGTGGATTACAGGCTTGCGAATCGGAAAATAGTGAAAGGCATTTGGATCATTGTTGATGGACTATAGCTTGTGAAAACATCATTATATATATATTGACTTCAACTTTTGGGACTTATTGGATCTCTAAATGTATTAGTCAATGGGTGATTCTGCATGCTGTATCTTTATAGACCCTTTATATATGCAATTGCAATATTACAATGATATCAGCTATATGTTGTGACAGGTTTGCTTTATAAAGTGGGATATATTCACATCTATAGAGTGTAACAATTTGAAACTATAATTAGAGTGTCCCTTTTATAACAGGTACTAGTGTATGTGTATATATTTACAAACTATTGATGCCATGGCTGTTTTGGAATATGTAACAACAGGAATAGATCTATAGAAATACAGTATATTTTGTTCATTGAAATGTCAATTCTATTCATTAATAACAGCTAAGTGAAATCCTAACAGGACATACTACATTCACATTATTTTTGAGCAAGAACAACCATGTTTCTATGTTATTGTTGTTTAAATGTGTGATAAGCCATTGTTTTGAAACTGTATCTCTTGTTAACATTCAATTGGATCAGGTTGTCATATGTACTACACGGATTAGTTAGTGTTGAACCTTCTGGACAGGGAAACATGTGCTGAGGGGTTTCAAAAGCAAAATTTTCATATGTTATGTGATGAATAATAGTATATTTGAGTATACTATTTAGCAGGAATACCAAGCCCATTCAGCATTGTATTTTGAATATAATATTTTTTTTCAAAAAACATATATGTGCCAAGAACAATGGAGACATACTGATGGACACATATATAGAAAAGTGTTGATGTTTATTATACACGAGTATGGTTTATTCTAAGGTTGTGTTCTTTGACCAGATATATTATTGTGTTGATTTTGGACAGTATTTATACACTTTTTATATTATTGACACCCAGGTTCTTAGTGCAGTCCCTGTTGAACTATCAATAATTTGGACATATTGTTTGAAACAAAATTTGTTCTTAGTTGGTCAAAATACATAAACACTTTTTTGAAAAATGGATTTGGAGCAATTACTAACAGGATTAGTGCTGATCGGCATGACATTGGAGTGTTTGGTATGAATAATATGTCAAGCAGTAATCCAAGTGGCTCAAACATGAATATTAGCAATGGCTGTGAAGTGGCCTTCAACAAATTCAACAAGGATCTTAAAAACTTAAGGGCCAATATATGGCATCTCAGACTTTTTAAGGCATATATTAATAAGGATATTACACCAAGAGGGTTAAGAGTTAAGTTACAGCCTTTGGTCAGTAGGTCGGAGGACAGGCTGACCAAAGAATGGAACCAAGCTCTTCAACAATCATCAATGATGTTTGTTAAGATCCTTGCTGCTTATTAGGAGAGAATGGTGGATATTTGTTTAATGGAAGTAAAAGCTTCATGTGAAGAGTGTAAGAAATATGAATCACAACCAACATATGCCACTTTTGTTAGCAAATTATCTAAAGATTTGGCTAATTTTGACCAACTAACTAAAGATAGGAAAATACGCAAGTTCAACAGGGACTGCACTGATTACCAAAGGGGTCATCCTTTTGATACATCTAAAACTGTGAGATTTAATGATTTTGGTCAGAGGACACCAGGAAATAAATCTAAGAAAAGGCCAAGGTCTATCCTGAAATCCTCTGACAAAACTTTAGTTAGTACTTCAGGGGGAGACTCATCATGCACAGACAATGACTGTAATAACTATCGAGAATCACCCACAAGTACAAAAACTAATACCCAGTACCCTTTAGACATACAAACAAGCGACAAGGGGGTCGCAAGCACAAATATAGGAATAAGAAACAATTCCATGGAGGGACTGATACAAACAATGTTGAACTGACAGAATTTGGGTTTCATAATGTCTTGAACCTTTCTAATGTACAACTGACAGATGTACAAACTACATTACTCAATAAAGGACTTGGTTTTATTCCCAGTTTTTTCATTGATGAACATTGCATTGTTAAGGATGTTTTGTCTTTTTGTCGGAACCTGAACTTGAAATTATTTTTTTCAAACAATACCTCTCAAAGATCACTTGATTTCAAGTTCTTGAAATCAGACTTTCAACTGCCCATGAACAAACATGTCTCTATTTTCCAACAATCTGTACTTAGGGATTTACATTTTGATCATAAAGAATCATACATTCTGGGCCAGAACATGTCACCCATGGAAAAGGTAGCCTTGGAGGAATTAAGGCATAACCGCGATATTGCCAGTCTGCCTGCAGACAAGGGAGGTGCTGTGGTGGTTATGAACACTGGGGAATACCTCAATGAGGGGAAAAGACAGTTAGCAGATACCAGGTGTTATATGCAAATGTACATCGACCCGACTGGGGTCTTTAAAAAAGAAATAGACACTTTTTTTAAACTAGCAGAGGATGAGGGTATTATAACAAAAAATACAGTTAAACATCTCACTGTAAAGGACCCACAGAAACAAATCCTGTATCTTCTTCCAAAAATTCATAAGTCTATTTCGAAACCTCCAGGTAGACTCATTGTATCAGGGATTGGGTCCTTGACTGAACCATTATCAGCATTTTTAACACAGTATCTCAAACCCCTACTGACATCGGTCAGGGCCCGACTACAGGACACAATGCAGTTTTTACAAATTTTGGAGGATACACAGTTAGAACCAGACTGCATGTTGGATGTTAAATCTTTATACACGAGCATTCCACACTGGGCGGGATTACAATCCCTGCAATATTGGCTTGAGAGAACAAACCTGTATCCTCCGGGTTTCAATACCTTACTTGTCTGCATGGCAGAACATGTATTAAACAAAAATGTTTTTTACTTCCATGGTGAATGCTTTTGGCAGTTACAAGGGACAGCAATGGGAGCTTCCTTTGCACCCATTTATGCGGATTTGTTCATGGCCTATTTTTAAAGAATGTATGCCATATGATACATCACATAACATTTACATGGTGGAAATCGATATCTGGCGATGATATTTGGATGATTGCTGGATGGTGTGGAAGACGGATGAAATATATTTACAGGAATTCATGGATTACCTGAATGGTAACATTTGGGGTATTGAGTTTATGGTTACAAGTAACATTAGTACTATTGACTTTTTGGATGTTACTGTTTACCGTAACAAAGATGACACTCAAAGCACTAAAACATTCAGAAAATACCCACAATACAATACTTTGTTACATGCATCCAGTATGCACCCGAACCACACCATCCGCAACATCCCTAAATCTCAGTTTATGCGTATCAGACGCATTTGTTCATCTCAATGCTCAGTTTATGTTCATGATCACTGATAAAATTCAGGGAGACAGGAACAACCAACAAGGTTGGCACACCATTTTAAACCACAAGAAATAATATTGGATCACCAACCTTGGATGTTTATTTCCACCAGGTCTGAATGACCATCTCTGAGCTTCATATAATATTGGGTGGTTTCAAGATTATGGCAACATCATCATATATTCATATAGATGAAAAATTAGTGTGAATAATATAATGGTGGTTAGGTTTACCACAATTAACATTAATATTCGACCAAGTATGGTATGCATTTTTTTATATATCCACAAAAGTAGGATATATATATATATATATATATATATATATATATATATATATATATATACACATAGTTTTGTATTTGTATCTGTCATGATGGTTTGAAATATATGGCAAGGTACTATAACAACGATGATTTAGGCACCATTCATTAGGAGACTATTTGAAATCATTATAATCAATACTAATAGCCGACAATGACGGTATATTTTTCTAACTTTATATATTAATATGGTATATGATCATTACTTTTGATTTTTATTAACATATGGTTATCATACATAATATATACCAGTTGTCCTCAGATCTACAATTTTTTATTCTTGAATACCAATGTATGCTCATTTATAAATACATGGAGTATGTCCCTGGCTTATCACCATGGAATCTGTATGCACAAATGATTTTTTCAAAACTCTGTTTTTTCATAACTCTGTTTTTTATCTTTGAAAATAGGATATAATATTTATATTTTTGGCACTAAATGTCACTGGGCGAATGCTTTGCAACTAAGATGATATATGTATTTTGATACTCCATCCACTAGGTTGTGCTACACCACTGCTTCAAGGCAATTACAGATCAGTATAAATGTAGGCTGTTTCATTTCACATTAAAAATCTTTTTGTATCCATTGACAAAGGCTGAATAGCCAAAATTGGTCTGGATTATGGTTTTGGAGCAATAATAAATTAATCTTCATTATCCCACCATACTCCATCCTTATCGGACCAGTCATACAGTACAGTGCTTCATTTGATATGTACCTGACCAGACATATGCAGCAACTAGAGTGAACTCAGAGGTTCTTTACAAAAAGAATACAAGGCAAAACAAACATGCTTTATGCAGACAGCCTTAAAGCCCTTTCCCTCCACTTACTCCCCTACAGATTGCTGAGGAGTGATCTACACCTGGCTTACAAGGCAACTGTAATCCTCACACTTATGAATATCCTGCATACTTGCAAGTAAAACAGTATCAGAAATACAAGGTCTAGAGTCCTGAATTTTGTTGGCGACTTAGAACATACTGACACATATGTGTCTCAGTGACTGCCCCTCCTATGGAACAGGCTTCCCATCCATGTGAAGTTGAGTCTGTCTATTACCCAGTTTAAGTGCAACCTAGTCCAGTGGATGGGAAATAAGAAATTTACACTGGGTGTGGCACCCATGTCCCTTATAGACAGAGGTAACTTATAAATACCTGGCCCTCAATGTGCTATTTATATAAAGGACATTATTTTTTTTTCAGGAAAACCTGGTTAGGATTAGAAAGCTCCCAGGTCATTAGCCTAGTAACAATCTATGAAACTATGAATCTATGTTAGACTTAAGCTAAGGCTCAGTTAGGAGTTTAGTTGGGTCATGGATTTTGAAAGGTTTGTCTTGATGATATATGCATCAATGAAAAGTGCTGCATTAAATTAAAATATGTATATATTAATATATTAATACATATATATATATATATATATATATATATATGTGTGTGTATATATATATATATATATATATATATATACATATATATATATATATATAGACACGCACACACACACACACACAGCACACACACACACACACACACACACACACACACACACACACACACACACACACACACACACACACACACACACACACACACACACAGATATAGGTAGAGAGAGAGAGAGACAAAATTGTGCTCATTCCCTGCATTCTCCAGCAGTGTAGCAGGAGCAATGTATTGGAGACATTTTCTTGCAGTTTATTTACTTTGAAATGTAAAATTAAAGTTTGCTCCCCAAAAAATTTGAAATGATGAGCCCACTTTTGCACAATGCAGTTTTAAATAACTGAAGCAAAGTCGGGTGAACCAGTAGGTGAATAGTGGAATGGATGACATAGAATGCATAATAAAGAAGTCTGCCTAGCTGATGCTGTAATTTTAACTCAGAGAATGCCTGAATACCTAGGTATAAAATGCAGACATTATTCTGGCCCAATATTTATCATTAATGCAACAGCATTTGTTTATAAGAGCAGAGTTTTGAAATAGGAGAAAACTAAGAAGCTGTATTTTTTACTAAAATGTATAATGTTCAAAGTCCAAAGAAGTACAGTAGACTGAGGCTAAAATATATTAACATCACTGGTGTGATCCACAGTAAACCTGGATGAACCAGCAGATACATGGGGAACTGATAAGACATAACATACTATGTTAGTTTAAAAAAGTAGCCACAACTGTAATAGCATGCTGCCTAATAAATCTAAATGAATGTCAGGCAAAAATGCATGAGTCTTATGTTTAAATTTGAGCTTATTGGAATAAAGATTATGTAAAATCAGAATGAATAAATGAAAAAGCAATGTTAGTTCTTATATTATAATTTACATTGGTGCAATTTTGATTAACATACATATTAAAATAAAAATAAAAGAGAACTTGTAAGAGTGTAAAAGAACATCAGTTTCTAGCTCAGCATGCAGTAAAACATAAAACCATCACAGTTTGGCTTCCTCATTACATGTTTGAGCTTTCTTAGTCTTTTTTTTTTTTTACTCTGGTCTAGTTGTTTAGCCCAAGTAACCAACAAGTTGTGATCAGCTGGCAGCTGCATGCATCTTTTGACTTAAGCATTAATAATTCTTGTCCTCAGATCTGATGATGTAGTTACACAGATGATCATCAACCTTTGGCTGGAATGCTTGGCTACCAAGTATGTTAACATGCATCCCTGTGACTGAGTACATTATGAACAATTCATGACTAGCAAAGAAGCCCAATAACAATTAACCACTTACATTCATATCATTTGCACTGTTTTCCCCAGTCATGCCCATCCAAGGATCTCTATCACTTCTCTCATGAGCAGTGATTTTTTTCTGTTAGGACAACAGAGTAAGTTGGCAATCGCAGATCGAGCAGTTTGTCAATGATCTCCAAGGAGGCTGAATACCTAAAAATGTATGCAAACAACACCGTTGTCCTTTCTCTTACAGTAACATCAAGAGAACACTTTCATTTACTGTTACAAGCTCCAGCTCTATAACACGACACTGGAAACTTAAGAGTATCCCCTTATTTTCCTCAGGCTTCTCCTAAGAGGTAGCTCCAGAGGAGAAGTTAGATTACCCCAATCATGTAGCCTAGTTTCTGAACCAATGTCATTGTGTATACATAAAACCAACTAAAACTAACCTGCACAATAAAACCTACTGCACAAGCTCTAAGTTGTTCTCCAGCAGTAAAGAGACATTCTGTTTGCCAACAGCTACTTTTAATTATTTGAGTCTAGTACACCCAATACATTATCGCTCATGCTGGACACTCAGCTGGTACTATACCCAACCTCTACCCTCTGCTTTATTGATGACAGGCTCACATAATGCGACAGCTCAGTACTTCCAACAATGTAGAACATCTGGCCACCAAACACTTGTCTAGGATCACTACCCCATACCTATTTTAAGGTGGATTCTGGTATCCTTTTCTGGACTAGGTTTTCTGATTCTTAAAAAAACAATGATTATAGCATAACAATGTTGGAATATTCTTTGTCATAATAATGATAAATAAAATGTATTCCATCCTTTATAGGTCACCAACATTAATCATTATTCTGCCTTCATACCAAAGTGAAAAATTTCCAGAATCTTTAATATCTTTAATATTTTTATTTATAACTGTAGAACTCAAAATACTAAAACTGAACAGATTAAATGCTAAATAGATATATTTATACAGTAAACATCAAAACTATGTATATACAGTGTATGCATACGTGTTTGTGTGTGTGTGTGTGTGTGTGTGTGTGTGTGTGTGTATATATATATATATATATATATATATATATATATATATATATATATATATATATAGCTGCTTTTTAAAGAAATTACATTTAATGAGATGGCCTGTAAATGAAGCCAAAGTAACTCTAATTCTCCTAGTTAAAAATGGAAGCTGAGGCCTACAGAGAAGTTTGCCTCTCCTAGTAAATGGATTACTGTGGGATTTAAGTAGGGGTCTGATGCAAAGCTGCTGCATAGACAAGGACCTAATACTCAGGCAAGGGCTTGTCCAATAGAACTAAAAGGTAAATGCTTGTTCATGACCAGATAGGCCAGGGTATACGCAGGAAAATAGTCCAAAGCAAGGCCAGAAACACAGGCAATATAGGCTTACACATGTGGTATGAATGAGGTAGAGCAAAACTTTGAGTTGCTAAACTTTAATGAACTATTCAAGTTCCATGATTTGAGTTTGAGAATTATTATCTGAAAGCATGCCCAAGCTACCAAACTTGTATATTGCTAAGATAAGTTTATTTCAGTAATGGCATGATGTAAAATATAAATATATAAATGCAGTCTTTCTTTATTTTGTTAAAGGTACATTTTTGAAATCCATGTGCCTTATACAATAAACTAAAAAAGGTGGTGGAAAATACATGCATTATGAGTTAAATGACCTAATATTTGTCTTGAGGGGGTCCTTCAGATATGATAGAAGTGTTCAAACATAGTCAAATTTTGACTCTGTGCTATTACTCTTAGAAGCTAAATTGGGTTTAAACTGCAGTGTGTGTGTGCATTAAATAAAGAATATGCACAATAGAAAGAAAGAAGTAGGGCACATTTTGCTGTAGTGTGTCTCTATCAAACCTACAGAGCACATATGCACTCTCTTTTTCTACTCAGCATTTCTTCATGCCTTTAAAACTTTCAGATATACGAACACAGTCCACCAGTAATGCGATTGTGCATTTGTAAGGCAGTTCTACTGAAAAACTACACCTCATATATGAACTTTAAAAGAAAAAAAAAAACACCGTCTCAGCCTCACTTTTTCTTAGGTTCATAGGTTCATAGGTTCATACTAGGCTATCTGCCCTAGGGCATTTTTAAGCCTAGCCAGAGTGTGTTTGGCTTTCGTCACCCATTTTAAATGAATTTTGCTATGCCCTTTTTCGGGGTTAGTATACTGTGCCTCTGTCTAACAGTGACACAGAAGTGATACCCGAGGTAAACCTACCATCTCCCATCCACTCATCAAGATTCCTCTTGAAGAGAGTCAATGAGGGACTCTGCCTAACCTGGACTGGGATTTTATTCCAGAGTGAAGGGAGCCCCTGGGTTATGAATCTGTCCCTCCAGCATGTCCTATTTATTTCAGTGCTGAGGTTCAAGTATCTCGAGCGCGTAGCTCGATGGGATTTGGATTTTCTGAGATGCAGCATGTCCATTAATTCCGGGTTGGACATGGCTTTATACGTCAGGCACAGATCGGCACTGAGCAGGCGGTATGCCACTGAGTAGAGCTGGAGTTTCTTTAACCGGGCAGCATATGGCATCTGTTTGAGCCCTTTAATCCTCTTGGTGAGGTACTTTTGGGGTCTTTCCAGTTGCTGCAGGTGTCTGGTAAGGTACATCCCAAAAGGGGCATTGTACTCAATTATGGGCCTGATGAGGGATGAGTAAAGAGGCACGATGACCTCCCCTGATCTAGATGTGAATCCCTTCATGATTAGGTGGGCTATATAAAATGTTTTTCTAACCACTTTGGCCACGTGGTTGTCAAATGAGAGATTGCTATCAACTTGGGTCCCCAGGTCCTTAATTACTTCTTCCGTACTTAATGGATTGCCACCTATGTGGTAATTTGTGGGCACTTTGTTTTTGCCAAAGGGGATGACTATACACTTTTTGGCGTTTAGCTTGAGGCCATGGCTCTGGCACCAGTTGTCTGTTTCTATGAGGCCCTTTTGTAGGATGCTTGTGTCGGCTGGAGAGTCTATTATGGCGCCCAGTTTGCAGTCATCTGCGAACTTGGTCAGCCACAGTCCTTCCGTGTTGGCCTGTACCTCCAAGAAATATATACCGAACAAGAGAGGTCCCAGGACTGAGCCTTGTGGGACGCCACTTGTAACTGGTTTGGAGTCTGACATGGCTCCAGCAATTCTAACCATGTGGATTCTGTCCTTGAGCCAGTTTGCAACCCATCTAGTGACATAGGGGTTTATATTTAAGCTGGTAAGCTTATCTATAATGCCCGAGTGGGGTATTGTATCGAAGGCTTTTGCAAGGTCCAGGTAGGCTGTGTGGACCACCTTCCCCTCGTCAATGGCCTTGGTGACTGTTTCAAAGAAATCAACCAGGTTTAAGAGGCAGGATCTGCCCTTAACAAAGCCAAACTGGGTAGGATCCAGTGTCTGTAGGTCCCCAATATCTTTATTTATGAGGTCCATGATGATCCTTTCCATAGCTTTGCAGACCAAGCTAGTCAAGCTAATGGGGCGATAGTTCCGTTGAGGCACCACCTTTGTGGAGAAGGACCACTGTTGCTGTACGCCACTCTTTGGGTACATATCCTGTAGTAAGGCTGAGATTGAACAGTAGTTTTATGTTTGGGTTTAGTTCTTCTTGGAGTTCATGTAGGGCAGCCGGGACACCGTCTGGTCCCATTGATGCTGTGTTTTTGCTTTGGAGAGGGCGGCTCTTACCTGAGCATCTGAGATGTCAGGGGGGCAGCACTCTGCTGGGATAGATATTTGCCCTTTTGGTGGGGAAGGGGGGAGAAGTTTGCGCTGAACCTGTCAGCTAGGATGTTGGCAATGTCTGTGGGTTCGGTGTATTTTTTGTCATTTTGGACTAATTCTGAGCATATCTGGGGATTCCCATCCAGGTTCATAACATAACTAAAGAAAGCCTTGTGATTATCCTTAGTGTCCTGTGCAATTTTTCTCTCGAAGCTGGCCTTAGACGATTTTATGAGTGCCCATAATTTTTTGCTAATACTAATCAGAGATGCCTTCCCTTTTTGGGATTTTGCTCTATCATGTAGTAGCTTCCTCCTTCTATTGTATAGTTTGTTTATGGCTGGGGTCCAGCAGACAGGACGCCTAACTTTGGAGGATTGGGTCTTAGTTTTATTTGGGATTGCATGATCCATGCATTCCTGAAGGTGTTCATAGAATGCGTTTATAAAGGATTCTGTGGTCTGGGCCGTATTTTCCACAGGCCCGGGGGCTTTGAAGGATTCCACCTCAGTTTTGAGGAGTGTGAAATTTGCTTTAGAGAAGGTTTTCACTGTGGTTTTCTGGGCAGAGGCTGGGGTCGGGATGTGAATATCTAATGAGATTAGTTTATGGTCTGATCTTACCAGTGAGGGATACACTTCTGGTCTGGAGCATAGAGTCCCCATGTTGGTGATGATCAGGTCCAGTATGTTTTTCCCTCTTGTGGGAGTGGCAACAAGTTGTTCCATAGCATTTGAGTTTATAAATTCTGGGAACCTTCGGGCTAAGGTGTTGGAGCTACAGTAATGCTCCCAGTCTATGTTAGGGTAGTTGAAGTCACCCAATATAATGGTGTTTGGAGAGACCTTTATATTTTCCAGTGTTCTCAGGAAGGCCGAGTGGGGTTCCTGGGTTTGGGAGGGTGGTCTGTAGCAGGCTATAAACTGGAAGGCAGTTTTACCCACTGTTAGTTGCACATGGATAGTCTCTGATGCTTTGTGCTGTGCCACCAACCTGGAGGTGTGGGTATCTTTGACGAATATTGATACTCCCCCTCCTTTTGTGGTTCGGTCCAAGTTTTGGGGCCGAAAAACATGGTATGAGGTATAATCTGGTAGTGCTGGGGTGCTCTCGGGAGCCTTGAACCAGGTTTCTGTTACTGCACAGATATCGATGTTCTCCATGCTAAGGAGAGTTTCAGTGCGTGCATCTTGAGGTTTAGACTTCTGGCGTTGAGTAGCATTACTCTTAGTTTCTTATCCCTTGTGATACCTATGGAGGTGGGTTTATCTTTTGAGCCTTGCCTAAAAAAGGCACTATGGGGGTGGCAAGAGCCTTTGCCAATATCCAAAAGCCCAGGGGTGACAGGTGCAAGCCGTCCCTAGCGAAGCATCGTGGCTTGTCGAGCATGTCATCCCATGCAGACAGGCATTGGATCCCCTTTAAATGACACCAATACTTAAGTCAATTGTTGAAATTGATCATCTTGCCTTCATATTGTGGCATCATTCTTGGTGAGGGTATGATGCTACTCAAGGTCAGGGTCATACCGGCCTGGGCTACATGCTCAGAGAGCTCCTCTATGTCTCTCTTCATGTAGTCCAGGGAGGTACGTCTCAGGTCATTCACACCAGCATGGACAATAACTGAGTCATATTTGTACTTGCCTTGGAGTGACCTGAGTGATTGTGTTATGTGGCGGATCCTAGAGCCTGACAGGCAGCTCACCGTGACCTTCTCCTTGTTCAGCCTGGTGAGCGGGACGTCAGTGTGCCTGATGATAGAGTCACCTATTACAAGTGTATCAGGTGTGTTGTTTAGCCTTAAGGGCTGTGACTGTTCGGCACACTGGCTTTGTGAGCTATGTGTTGCACGTGTTTTGTTTTGGGGTAGCAGTTGCTTGGGTGTCTGCTTTGGAGGTCTCTGCTGCTTAAGCAGATTTTTATTTAGAGCCTCCGAGTATGTTTTTGTGTGTTTATGGGTATGGTTTGCTGTCGTGGTAGGTCTATGTGAGACTGGAATTGTAGTGAGTGTGGTTTCCTTCTCCTCCTGACTGGTTACACCAGTACTGAGTGGAGAGAGCTTAGCCTCCAGTTTGGCTATATGGTTGCATCTCTCATGTGTTGGAATTTGTTGGGAGGAGGAGAGGGTTGTCTGTGTACATGAGGCAGTTGTAACATTGCCTCAAGATTCCCAGATTCACCAGATGGACCGGAGAGGAGATTGACAACTGACCTTTGGACATGCTGGAATAGTATTGGGAATTCCTTTATAATTGAAAAAAAGGGCCAATGGGGAACAAAGTACGCAAGGGGAGTTTGTGAGGGTGTAGTGCTTTTAATTTTTTAGTGCTGACTTATATAATTGCTTTAGTGAGCAAGTGCCAGGCTTTAGAGTGGGAATAGGGTGTTTATTATGAGAACTAGATCAGTTCTAAGGGAAAAAGTGAACAGCAGACTTTGTGGAGCCGAGAATGGTTTAAGCCCAATTAAGTGGCACTGCCTGATGCTGTGCTATGCGCAAAATCGCACAAAGTCGCGCTAAAGCAGGTTTTATACAGGGGGACTTGAAAGAGCTAGAAATTGGCCCAAAACGGCCAATAGACTACTAGATTCTTGTGCTGGGAACACTCCACCAGGGATAGATAGGCTGCTCCAAGCTCCCCACTGCCACTGGTGAACAAAGAAGCCTCCCTTGATCCAAGAAAAGAAATGGGCAACACAGGAAATTTCCAAAAGTCCAGAATACAGCAAAGCCTGTATTTGGACTACTCTAGGTCAGGAAAGACGGGAAACAAGGATAATTTTTTTTTTTGCAACAAACAGCAGGAAAATGCAATAAATATGTAACACAGGCTAGCATACTTGAGTGTGTATCCTCAACAGGTAAAAGCAACAAACAGGACAAACTTTAAAAGTGCAGGTGCAAAAACAACTTTAAACAATTTAAAACAGTTCAAGAAGCAGAAATACTTGCAGTTTAGCTAGATCGGACAGTCGCCCAGGTAGTAGCAGGAAAACAAACACTTTTATCAGGTTAGCAGTCGCTCTTTTAGCCTCTCTGCTGCTAGCACCACTCTGCAGGACCACAAGGAGCTTGGCTGAGTAGTAACAAGCATAAAAACCACGCCAAAGTCGGTTTTATACAGGGGGACTTGAAAGAGCTAACAATTGGCCCAAAACAGCCAATAGACTACCAGATTCTTGTGCTGGGAACACTCCTCCAGGGATAGATAGGCTGCTCCAAGCTCCCCACTGCCACTGGTGAACAAAGAAGCCTCCCTTTATCCAAGAAAGGAAATGGGCAACACAGGAACTACCAGATTCTTGTGCTGGGAACACTCCTCCAGGGATAGATAGGCTGCTCCAAGCTCCCCACTGCCACTGGTGAACAAAGAAGCCTCCCTTTATCCAAGAAAGGAAATGGGCAACACAGGAACTTTCCAAAAGTCCAGAATACAGCAAAGCCTGTATTTGGACTACTCTAGGTCAGGAAAGATGGGAAACAAGAATATTTTTTTTTTTTGCAACAAACAGCAGAAAAATGCAATAAATATGTAACACAGGCTAGCGCACTTGAGTGTGTAGCCTCAACAGGTAAATGCAACAAACAGGACAAACTTTAAATTACAAGCGCAAAAGCACGCTAAAGCTGGCTTTAAAACAGGGGGTTAGAAATAGATAGGAAATGGCCCAAAATGGCCAATAAGCTACAGGTCAATGGGCTGGAACCACTCCTCAAGGGACAGATAGGCTGCTCAGAGCTCCCCACTCTTACTGGTGAACAAAGAAGCTTCCTCCTATCCAAATAAGGATATGGGCAACACAGGAACTATGACATAGCCCAGAGATCAGCAATACCTGAAGACTGGACTATTCTAGTTCAGTAAAGGTGGGAAACAAGGATTTTTTTTTTTTTTTTACAAAGTAGCAGAAATTAGGTACAGAAACACAGTAAATGCTTTAATTCGGCTAGCACACTTGAGTGTGTAGCCTACCAGTTACACTAAGCAAAAACAAACTTTAAAAGTGCAAAAAACTCAGAAATACAGGCAGGAATGCAATAAAACAACTTTGCAGAGCTTATTTAGTTAAAGAAACAGAGAAGTCTATATATACAGAAAAGCAGCTAAAACACACAGACACTTCAAATGCAGTGCAACCTAGAGCACTTGAGTTGTAGCAATATTAAGGCAATGAGCTAATGACACTAGACTGGGAGGAGTGTCACAGATCAGATTTACAGTAGGGGGGGTTACACTCTGGACATATCCCTTGGAAGTACATGTCACACACCATTATAAAAGTTGCTCAAGCAAATCAATCTATTGATGTGTTTTGTGCTTTTTTTTTTTTGTAGACTTCAGAAATGAAAGGTAATAGAAATCTTGTTATCTAACAGCTTTTTAAGAATGAAAAAGATGTATTTAAAATGTGTCCCTAATAATGGATTATGGGCTTTAGTCTCCCTTATTTTTTTGGATTTGTCACAGATTCTTGAACTAAGAAGCATGACTATGGGACACAACTCTCAGCTATATTTTACACTTTTGGTCTTTTCTTCATAAATGACTTTTTTCCTTCTAATCAAGGAAAATGTATTCTTACATGGCAGAATTGTATACATAATATGCAATCTGCTGATTGCTCTTTAGCTATATGTAATCCAAGGCAATGTGCTTCATTTAAAGAGCTGTGGTTGTGCTGCACCATTTTTCACTAAAAGTACACAAGCATTTTGGAGATGTTATGCATTTAAGAATAACAAAATCACATGGCATGATCAGGTGCTTGTGTTGCCATTTTTTTTTTCAAAGCTGATTTGGTCGTTGATTTCTTCTGATATGGCACTTAAAGTGGGTAAAATCTCAGGGTAGAATTGAAATAGCACATTCAGGGTTTTACCCTGTCAATCAAGACTTGCTAGATAAAAATCAGTAAACAATATCCTAAAATACTATGCCACAGTGTCCCATTAATCTCTTCCATGGTTTCACTGAAGTTAAGATATTCAGTCTATTTTTATTTTCATTGTAAATGAGTTGTGCATGTTGTGTGGATGTATACATCTATCTGTTGGCTTTGTATTTGTGTAGTACTTCACAGGCTGTTCTGCTCAGATGTGGGAATGGTCTTAAGGATTGATAGGGGAAAGGGGCATGTTGCCACAACAGAAATATGCTTGATTGACAGCCATGCAAATGTAATTGTGACATCATGCATACATTGACTGTCAATTGTGTATACAGTTAGTGATGATTGTGGAGTGCTGCAGGTGTTTGATGGTAGCTGGAACACAAGTTAGTGACGATTGTGGAGTGCTGCAGGTGTTTGATGGTAGCTGGAACACAAGTTAGTGACGATTGTGGAGTGCTGCAGGTGTTTGATGGTAGCTGGAACACACTTCGCTTTGCCTTGAGGTAATGAGTATGTGCAAGAAAAGGTTTACAGAAGGTGCACTTGCAGAAACACTTTGTTTTCACCTGTTTTTTTGTGGTGCATTAGCTTTTAACACTTCATACATGAAAGGCATGTATCCTGCCCTTTGAAATGAAGGGTAGTCTTTTCACTTCCTACAGTCATGGAATGCATTTTATGATGTTTAGTGTCTATATTAAAAAAGATGCCATTTCTTACCATTTCCTTCCTTGTAACATATCAGGCAAATGGCCATGACCTACTGAAACATTTTGTTTGCTGTTTTTCAAAACCTGACTAAAGATATAAATTTAATAACAACTACATAACTGAAATTACTTCTTCCTTGCTGTCAGTCATCTCTTTTTTGCAATCATTTGGGATTCTGAAGCAGGACAAACAATGTCTTAAGTGTGGCTCTAAGGCATCCCTTGCTGCTCATCGATCCTCCTTTGTTTGGAGGTGTACAGCTTGGAAATGCTGGCTGGAACATTTTTTTTCAGAATAGCAGACTGCCTCTCCAAATGCTAGTACCTTGGAGTATTGACCAAATCTGTAGTGGACTGGTATTTGTTCTTACAAAATGTCTGCTCTTGGAAACTTCTCCAGGGCCCAATGTTACTCAGGGGTCCTGGAAAGGAGGTCCAGATTAATGAAAATCTACTAGTATGAGCAAAATATAACCATGGGAGAACATTGGCTAAAATGGACAGGTGGGTGTTTGGAATGTATGACTGCACAAAAAAACTGCGTTATCTGACCTTCGTGGAAAAATGTGATGCAGCCACATTACTACCCATCATGCAAAGACATGTCTTACCTGGAACAATCATTATTTCCAACCAGTGAGCAGCTTACCAATGCATTGCAGAAACTTCAGGCATGAAATATCAACATCAAATGGTAAACCAAAGTCAGAATTTTGTGGACCCAGTTATAGGTGCCTACAACAATGCTGTGCAGTCCATGTGGTCACATTGCAAGAGATATTTTAAGAACATGAATGACACCTTGTTACAAAAGATCCCCAAACACATAGATGAATTTATGTGGAGAAGTAATTATGGCAAGGACTTTGATGATCTATATATCTGTCTTGGTCACATCAGGGAATTTCATAAATCGCAACAAATTATGTGTGATGAGATACTCCCATTGAATGATCAAGGAAATGAAGAGGCAGTGAATGAAGAGGGTTCTGAGCTGTGCCCTGGAACTGTGATATTCAGTTGATATTGCACACTGTGATGTTGGGTGGGTGTGGTATTTATAGGTTCATAGGTTTTCATATATTTATATACCCAAGGCTCCCCAAGGCAAGGCATAGCCTATTAAATTTTTATTTTCGCCCCTACGCCAAAAAAAAAAAAAATGTAATATAGGGTTTAGGTTTATACTAGGCTATCTGCCCCAAGGCAAAATATATATACCTTCAATCTGTAATGCTCTTCCCAGTGGTGAGAATCAAACCTTGCACCTTGTGATTGAAAGGCATACACACTAACCACTGTACCATTTGAAACAATGCACCTGTTATTTTTTTCAGTGTGTGTTTGTGATGCCCACCACTGCCACCAATATGTGTCATCCCCACACTGGGCCAGTAATCAAGGAGCCTGAATCCTCAGAACTGACATTGGAGAGACATGTGCACTTTGAATACAAATGGATACACTCAGTATTCCCAGATGCAGACCTATCTGCATCAAGTACAATTTCCCTTAAAAGCACATGGGGAACACACTCAGCCTGGGGTCTGGCTGTCCCTTTATCTGTCTCCCTCCTGGTCCACAATAAGACTCGCTACTTGTACAGCTGTAGGGTTAGGTCCTCAGCTGAGTGTCCAAGCCAATTCCTCTAGCACCCTGTCTGTAAACCCAGTGCTTCATATCCCACCTGCACACACACACACACACACACACACACACACACACACACACACACACACACACACACACACACACACACACACGCACACCTGAGAAAGGCTGGCACAGATTACCCAGTCTACCAACTTTGCCCAGACTATAAGGTAATTATCACTGCCACCAATCAGTTACTATAGGGCTCTTAAAAGTATCCGATTATACTGTGTAATATTAATACTAATACAAATGGTAGTAGTTCATCAAGACTGCTAGGCCTTCTGGAGTGGCCCACATAGTGTCTAGTGTCACCAAATAAATATAAGCACTCTCCAAGGTTCGATGCATTCTACAAGGACCAGTCACAATAATAATTTTAGATATATTCAATAATAAATTATAAAAGTACATGAACATACCAAATACATATTCACAGTAAACTACAGAGTTCAGATCACAAGAAATATTGAAAATAACATTGATAGACAGACTCAGAGAAATAAACAAAAACAATATCTAAACCAGGCTTCACTATATTCCTGACTGAATCTAAGAGAATTGCTGTTCCCTAGTTAAGTTACTTACTACCGCAAGGCACGATGCTGTGGGTGAGGGTCTTGCTAGTCAGGCTTCCCAAAACAGAATACTCAGTACTCTGAGATTTCTGTTTGAATTGTCTAAAATATAATTTTCAAGAGGGCTGGCAGAATGACCTCATCTGTTCACCTGACTCTAGGTTCTCACAGTATTCCTCCTTTGAAGCTGAGACAGGACTTGAGCCCAGATGGCCACAATATACATCCAAATGTTTATGTCAGGGCCTGGAGCTGCCCCTCTTTTCACTGAGCTAATGGGCAAAGGCTCTTACCCAGAACCAGCATCTCTGATCCTATTCAGCACTCTAGGGTGCCTTTTAATGTTTTAACACCTCATTTACATTACCCTTATTTTTCCTTAAAGTTAACATCTGCTGTGCCAGTATCTGCTATTAAAGCATATACATTTAATTCACCTACAATAATACATGTACATTTCTCTTCATTTCAGCAGGGTGCACTGTTGATGTATTACAACAGCTCACAAATACATTTTCAGTGCAAGCATCTGTACAAACTCAATTTGATATACAAATGACATGTAGTTCTAATACGTTTGTAACACAAGCATCCTGTATAAATCAGTTTGATAGTCAAAGGACATATAATTTTTACAAAGCAGCAGCTGGCTATGCTGGCACTTGCCCATATAATCACCCCCCCCCAAAAAAAAAAAAAGACTCAAGCTACTTTTTCAAGTGATTCTTGAGAAACATGGCTTTAAAGAAAAATAAAAACATCTGGAAACATGTTACCCCATTCCCTGTCTTGAGAACCCATCTGTGTTGGCATTGCTGACCCCACTGTTGTGTTGTACTGTCATGTCATATGCCTGTAATCCTATGCACCACCTTAATAACTTGGCATTTTGCTGGCTGGCTCTATGTAGCCATGTTAAGGAGTTATGGTATGTAACTACAGGGAATTTCCTTCCATACAAATAAGGCTGAAGTTTCTGCAGTGCTCATACTATGGCTAGACATTCCTTTTCTACAGCTGCATAACATTCCTCACTGGGTTGGAGTCTAAGGCTGAGATATACCAATGGGTGCTCTTCTCCCTCTGAGGAAACCTGGCTAAGTACAGCCCTCACCATGTGTTTTGAAGCATCCACCTCTACAGCAAATTCTTAGCTGTAATATGGACTGGTTAACTAAGGGGTCCTCCCAAAGCTCCTTTAAGCTTCTGGAATGCCTGCTCACATGCTAGGGTCCAAACTACCTTATTTGGCCTGGTTTTCCTTGCCAGGTCTGTGAGGGGAGCAGCTATGGTACTATAATCGGGGACAAACTTTCTATAGTACTCCACTGTCCCTAAGAATGTCCTCACCTGCTTTTTGGTAACAGGGCAGGTTATGCCTGAATGGATTCCAGTTTGGCAGGTATTGGCCTAATCTTAGCACTCCTCACTCTATGCCCCAGATAGGAGACATCTGCCATGCCCACCTGACACTTACTGGACCTAATGGTCAACCCTACCCTCTGCAGTCTGCCCAGCACCTCCCTGACATATTCAATGGCTGTAGATCATAGGATCATAGGAAGATACTAGGCTATAAGCCCTAAGGCCCTTACAAGCCTAGACAAAAATTTAACCCATGTTCTGACACATCAGCACCTGATGCCCCTGTCCAGCAGGGACACAGGTGGAATCCCAGGGGTGTATTTTCTGTTCCCTAATCAGTTATCCACGTTGTGGTTAAAAAGGGTTAATGAGGTACTCTGCTTGATGTGGAATCCAGTATCTGTCTGCCTGGGATGACATGGTTGACAGACCACAATGCTTTGCCATAAATGGCCTGCACCTGTCACCCCTGGGATTCCGGATACTGGCTAAGGCTATTGCTGCCCCTATAGTGCCTTTTTTAGGCAAGGTTCAAATGACAAATTCACCACCGGAACAGGAACAGGCAAGCAAAAACTGAGGGTAATGCTACACAATGCTAGAAGTCTAAATCTCAAAATGCACTCACTCGAGGCACTCCTTAAAATGGAGAACATCGATATCTGTGCAGTGACTGAGACCTGGCTCAAGGCTCCAGAGGGCACCGCTGCACTACCAGGCTATAACTCATATCACACTTTTTGGCCATTTAACCTTGAATGGAACACCAAAGGTGGAGGTGTGTCCATATTCATTAAGGATATCCACACCTCCAGGCTAGTTGCTCAGCATAATGCACCCAAGGTTATCCAAGTGCAACTAACTCTGGGCAAAACTGCAATCTAAATTGTAGCTTGCTACAGATCCCCCACCATGCTCCAGGATTCCCACTCCTCTTTTCTTGATATACTGGAAAATATTAGGGTTCAATCAAACACCCTAATAATGGGCAATTTCAACTACCCTACCATTAACTGGGAAAACTACTCATGTACCAACTCCTTCACTCAACACTTTCTGGAATTCATAAATTCCAATGCCCTGGATCAACTTATCCACACCCCCACCAGGGGAAACAAAATCCTAGACCTAGTCATTACCAACATGAGTGACCAGTGTTCCACACCTGAAGTCAACTGCTCATTGGGCCGATCCGACCATAAGCTAATCACAGTAGATATCCACATACCGCCCCCATGGCAAAAAATTTTCTTTAAAGCCAACTTCATGCTTCTTAAGACAGAGGTGGCGAACTTCACGACACCCATGCAGATGGACAATACAGTTACGACTGCTGAATCCTATACAAATGCACTCTATAAGCACTTACACGAGTGCATGGATCATGCTATCCCAAACAGAACCAAGATGCTATCCTCCAGAAAATTGAAGCCAATCTGGTGGTCCCCTGCCATAAGCAAACTGTACAACAGAAGAAAGAAACTGTTGCAAAAGAGAGTAAAATCCCATGAGTGGAGGAGCTCCCTGGTCAGTGTCAGTAAGAAGCTGAGATCTCTTATAAGATCTTCCAAAGCTAGCTACAAAAACAAAATCACCACTGATTCTAAGGACAACCACCAAGCATTCCATAGCTATGTCAAGAATCTCAATGGCAACACCCAAATCTGCTCTGAGTTACAGCACAATGGCACAAGAATTACAGAACCAACTGATATTGCCAACATCCTGGCAAATAGGTTTAGTGCTAACTTTAACCCCTTCTCATCCCCTAAAGGGCCCTTATCTATGCAGGAAGAACGCAGAGTCCCTATAATCACAACTACACAGGTAAAAGCTGCACTCTCTAAAGCCAAAAACACAGCATCCACGGGACCGGACAATTTCCCAGGCTGCATTTTACATGAACTTCAGAATGAACTGGCTCCCCACTTAAGCACCATGTTCAATAATAGCCTCATATCAGGCTTTGTGCCCACTGAATGGTGCACAGCAACAGTTATCCTACTCCACAAAGGGGGAGCCACCACTGATCCCGGGAACTATTGCTCTATTAGCCTGACGAGCCTGGTCTGCAAGGCCATGGAACGTATCATCATGGAACTCATAAACAAAGACATTGGTAACCTCCAAACTCTGGACCCCACCCAGTTTGGGTTTGTCAAAGGCAGATCATACCTCCTGAATCTGATAGACTTCTTTGAGGCAATCACCAAAGCCATAGACAAGGGTAAGGTGGTTCACACAGCCTATCTTGACCTCACCAAGGCTTTCGACACCATCCCCCATTCTGGAATTATAGCTAAACTCACTAAACTAAGCATAAATCCCTACGTCACAAGATGGGTTGCCAAATGGCTCACTGACAGAACCCACACTGTAAAAGTTGCAGACTCCAAATCTGACTTCAAACCAGTGACAAGTGGAGTACCACAGGGTTCAGTCCTGGGACATCTCCTGTTTGGTATCCACTTCTCTGAAGTACAGGCTAACACAGAAGGCCTCTGTCTAATGAAGTTCACAGATGGCTGCAAACTAGAAGCCATAGCTGAGTCCCCAAATGATGTAGACATCCTACAGAAGGCCCTCAGTGAGACAGATGCCTGGTGTCAGAGCCATGGCCTCAAGCTCATTGCCAAAAAGGGCATTGCCATCCCCTTTGGTAAAAACTCTGTACTCATGAACTACCACATAGGCAGCAGTCTACTTAACACCAAATGTGTGATAAGAGACCTTGGGACCCAGGTGGACAGTAGTCTCTGCTTTGATAATCACATCACCACAGTAGTCAGGAAGTCCTTTTACATGGCACACCTCATCACAAAAGGGTTCTCATCCAGGAAAAAAGAGGTTATTGTTCCCCTCTACTTGACACTCATTAGACCCATTATAGAGTACAATGCCCCTTTTGGAATGTACCTCACAAGACATCTGCAGCAGCTGGAAAGGCCACAGAAGTACCTCACAAAGAGGATTACTGACCTCAAACAGATGCCCTACACTGACCATCTCAAAAAACTCCAGCTTTACTCCATAGCATATTGCCTACTCTGAGGTGATCTCTGCCTAACACATAAAGCTATGTCAAACCCAGAGCTGCTGGACATGCTACACCTAAAGAAATCCAAATCCCTCCAAGCTACATGCTCTAGGGACCTAAACCTTGTCACCACAATAAACAGGACATGCTGGAAGGATAGATTCCTGTCCCAGAGACTTCCCATTCTCTGAAACAAGCTATGCATCTATGTCAAGCAAAGTTCCTCATTAGCACTCTTCAAGAAAAATCTTGATGAGTGGATGGGAAATAGGAAACATACCGCGGGGATCACTTCTGTGGCTCTGCTTGACATTGTACAGGAAAACAACTTTCTTGGGTGGCGTAAGCCAGGGAACCTTGTTGGCTACACTTACTTAGGCCCTTGAGCTGATAGCCTAGTACCTACCTATGCACCTATGAACTTATGGAGAGGGAGTCTATTCCAAAGAAGGGGTAGTGTCTGGGACAGAAATCTGTCCTGCCAACAAGTCCTGTTGATATCCCAGACCAGGTCGAAGTTGCATGTGCGGGTTAAGCGAGTGGAGCTTGACTTGGAGATATACAACAGTCCCATCAAGGTGGGGGTCTGAGATTGCTTTGTATGCCAGTCATAGGTTACCTCTGAGAAGTCTGTATGAGACTGAGTAGAGAGACCAGGCTTTTAGCCTGTCTTTGTAGTGTAGATGTTTGAGGGCCTAGATTTTCTTGGTGAGGAACCTCTGTGGTCTCTCCAGCTGCTGCATGTGCTTTGTGATGGCTGTGATGTTCAGGTAAGAAAGTGTATAATCTCCTGCTAGGATACAATCTACGAGCCTCTGGAAAGTCACTGGGGCATTTGTCATCCCAAAGGGCATCTTCACAAACTCATACAAGCCAAAAGAAGTCACAAAAGCTGACTTCTCTCTAGCACTGGGAGTCAAGGGCACTTGCCAGTAGCCCTTGGTAAGATCAATAGTGGTCAGATACTTAGCCCACCCAGCTGCTCTAGGGCTTCATCTGTCCAAGTCATGGGGTAAGCATCTGACCTGTGTGACTAGTTTCATGTAGTCCACACAAAACCCGGTGCTGCCATCCTTTTTTGGTACCAGCACCACTAAGGAGGCCCAGGGACTGCTGGACTCCTGGATTCCTGGATTACTCCCAGTTCCAACATCTCCTGCATCTCCTCCCTCAGAGTCTATCTGTCTATCAGACTTGCTCAAGCACCTTGTAAAGGGCTTGCTTTATAGGTCTTTGGGGTCCTGTATCCACATGGTGCTGCACCAGGTGGATGCACCCTGGTTTCCCAGTGAACATGTCCCCAAAATCCTGGAACACTGCTCAGATTTCTCAAACCTGGGTAGGGGATAGCTGCTGATCCATTGCTACCTCTTCCACAGAGGTGTCAGTCCAAGCCTCATAGGGGAAATCAGTCACCAGTCCCACTCAGACTGTAATGCCATCCGGTGCAAACACTCAGCACAAGGGCCTCTCTATCATGGTAAGGCTTCATCATGTTTACATGGTACAATTTGTGCCCCTGCATCTTGTCTAGCAGTTCTACCATGTAGAAAACATCATTGACCTTCCTTACAACCTTGAAGGGTCCCTCCCAAGCTGCCTGCAGCTTATTGTGTCAGACAGGAATAAGAACCATCACCTGCTGCCCCACAGCATACTCTCTGGCTTGAGAATTCCTGTCATACCTGACCTTTTTCTGCTGTTAGGCTCCTGCCAGGTTCTCATGGGCCAAGCCCATGAGCTCCCTAAGCCTTGTCCTGAGGTTTAGGACATATGCCAGAACCTACTCATTGTGGGATTCACATTCACCCTCCCACTTATCACAAATCAAATCTAAAGGCCCCCTCACCTTATGCCCATACATCAACTTCTTCTTCTTCTTTTGGCTTTTTCCTGGTTAGGGGTCACCACAGCGAATCATCTGTCTGCTCATGACTGGCAGTGGAGTTTTACAGTGTTGAGTTGCCAGCCTAGTGCCCAACCTTCCACAGAAGGCACACACACACACACACACACACACACACACACACACACACACACACACACACACTCACACCTAGGGCCAATTTAGAGTGTCCAATCCACCTACTGCATGTCTTTGGGATGTGGGAGGAAGCCGGAGCACCCGGAGGAAACCCACATGACCACAGTGAGGACATGCAGACTCCACACAGAAGGCACCCCAGCCAAGAATCGAACCGGAGAACCTCTTGCTGTGAGGTGGCAATGCTAACTGCAGCACCACCACAGCTGCCCCATGCCCATACATCAACTCAAAGGGTGAAAAACCTATGGATTCCTGGGGCACATCTGTAAGCAAAAATAGATGGGGAAATATTTGTCCCACTCCCACTTAAATTGGTATGCAAACACCCATAGCATGGTCTTTAACACAGAATTTCATCTCTTCATGAGACCATTAGTCTGGGGGTGGTAGGGGATTGTCTTTAGGTGCTTCACCCCACAGCACTTCCCATACCAGCCAGCAGGTCTGACATGAAATTGGCACCTCTGTCAGTATTTCTCTTGGGAAACCTACCCTGCTGAAAATATCTAGCAAAACATTTGCCACCTTCTCTGCCTCGATGGAGGACAGAGCCACCACTTCAGGGTATCTACTAGCATAATCTACTGGCACTAGGATATACTTCTTCCCTGTGGAACTTGGGTTACTCAGAGGACATACAATATCCATAGCTACTCTCTGAAAGGGCTATTCTACCACAGGCAAAGGCATCATAAGAGCTTTGACCTTGTCTCCTGCCTTGTCTGCTTTTTGGCACAGCTCACAGGTCCTGCAGTATCCTGTTACATCCCTGGCAATCCCAGACCAATAAAAGCTCTGCACAATACATCTCTTGGTATGCTTTATGCCCATATGACCTGCAAAGGAAATGTCATGGGCTATGGCTAGAAGTGCCAGATGGTAGTCTCTGGGCACTACCAACTACTGCATTACCTCACCTTCTAGCCCTCCCTCAGGGGTCCACTCTCTGTACAGTAACCCTTTGTTACAGTATACAAAATTCTTTTTTCCTTGAGAATCACGTACCTCCTGAGTTACCTCCATCAAACCTTGTAATGTAGGGTCTGAGAGCTGAGTCTCTCTCAACTCTCTCTTTGTAACTCTTTCCAGCTCCCCCTCCACAGGAAGTCTAGTATCCTCTGACAGTGGTGCCTCAATGTCAGCCTGGGTACTACTACTCACCTCTGCCCTTGCAGTCACTTTGTTCAAGGGAACATCAGTACCCACCAGCAGCTGTGGATCACCATTAGTCTCACTGCTACAGGCTAGCTTCCTATCTGAAGTAGCCACATCACCAGTCCTAGCTTCAGGTGTGCAGTCCATCTGGGTCTCCCCCAGGCTACCAGACCCATATGCCTGTCTCCAAGCCTGACTATGTGTTACTTCATGCACACAATGTACTGCATTATCAGAATCATTTCCTATCAAGGCATTTGCAGGGATATCCTCATACACATGTACTCGCTTGCTTCCTTTTCCATCCTCCCAGTCAAGGTGAAGCCTGGCCAAAAGCATTTGGAATGGAATCCCTCCTAAAGGTCTGACTGCAGTGGACTGCCCAAGCAAGTACCACTCCTCTTTAACCACTGTAGCTTTACAATGGTTATATCAGAGGCTGTGTCTCTCTTGGCAGTGGCCTCTTTTCCATGCACCAAGATCGGATATAAACTCTGCTGGTAATGTGGTACCCTGTTGTCTCCAGACAACTTACCATTAGCATTTTGTTGTTCCCACTTGCTGGCTCCCCCACCTTTCGATCCCCACTTTGACTCATTGGATATATGTATGCTGAATGGCCCCACTGGTTACATCTAAAACATTTAACCCTTTATCCTGACCTTGTACCTGAACTAGTGGCTTCCCTTGTTACTGGCAGACTCTGTTGGGGAGGTATAGGCTGCCCACCATGGACTCCTTTCTATCCATGTGCAGCACTGGGTATCCCTTTCCTGTGCAGTGACACCCTGCTTGCTAGGTATAGATCCTCCATTTTCCCCAACACATTTGCAGATTTGCATTCCCTGCCTGCCAACCAGATTCTCATGTCCTCAGGCAAAGTGCTAAGGGTTTGTTCCCTCACCAAAAGGTTTACTAGTCCTTTAAAAGTGGTGACCTGATACCCACTCACCCAACTATGAAAATAAGTGTTCAGTTCAGCAATATGATCACATACACTTTCATTTGGCTTGCATCTATGTTCATGAAACTTTTTTCTGTAAGCTTCAGGTGTTAACTTAAAACACTGTAATAAACAGTGCTTCACTTTTTCATAATCAAACCATCAGTATCAGACAATTTAGAAATAACAGTTACAGCTTTACCATGGAGTAAGGGGGGTGAGGAACTGTACCCAGAGCCCTCTGTCAACATTTTACTGTATGCATACTCTTTCAAACATATGAATAAAATTATCAAAACTGCCATTGTATTGGTGTTGCTTCTCCGGTACAGTTACTCCCTTCCCCACTACCTCCCTGACCCTGGTGAAGAGTTAGCATTTCCTTTTCATGTTGCCTCTCCCTCTTATTTTCTTTGGCTTCCAGATGTGTCAGTCTGTCCTTTTCTTCAGGCTCCAAATGCCGCATTTGCACCATTAGTTCTAATTCCAAATGTTTGGTCTCCAGTTCAAGTCTCTTTAACTCCAGATGGGTTTTTACGTCCTTTGAGGAAAAGCTGAACTGTCCTGTTTCTGAGAGCTGCAAGTCCCCATCAACAGATTGGTTATCCTCCTGGCTGCTGGTCTTTGTTGTAGCTGTGATTAAGGCTGCAATCATTTCCCCTTTAGTAAGGCTGGCATGCCCCAGTCCTTTGGCTTGGCACATCTTAGCCAACTGGTTCCTTGTCAACTTGCTATAATCCTCTGCTGACATCCTTGCCTGCTCATCCTGACTAATGACGCTAACAAAAAGAAAATAAATAAAACTATTGTGATATGAAACTCTGAATGTCTACCATGTGGCTGCTTTGAGTACACTTTTCTTTAGTGACAATTGCTTACAAGCTGCAAAAATTCAATACCCACACCACTGCTCACCAACATGTGAGCATGTGATCATCCCACCACTGCCAACCAATATGTGATGGCCACCAATATATATCATCTCCATGCTGGGCCAGTAATCAAGGAGCCTGAAATCTTACCACTGGCACTGGAGAGAAACATGCACTTGGAATACAAATGAATACACTCAGTATTCCCAGACACAGACATCTCTGTATCAAGTACAATTTCCCTGAAGAGCACACAGGGAACACACTCAGCCCGGGGTCTAGATGTCTCTTTATCTGTCTCCCTCCAGGTCCACAATAAGACTCCCCACTAGTACAGCTGTAAGGTTAGGTCTTCAGTCGAATGTTCAAGCAAAGTCCTCCAGCATCCTCTCTGTAAACCCAGTGCTTCATGTCCCTGCCTCAAGAAGCTGACATACACACTCTTTAAGATTTAATTTTCACATACATACACCTGAGAAAGGCAGGTACTAATTACCCAGTCTACCGACTTTACCCAGACTATAAGGTAGTTATCACAGTCACCAGTCAGTTACTATAAGGCTCTTAAAGGCTCTTAAAATGGTATCAGGGCTAGGTCTTCTGGAGTGCCACCAAATAAATACAAGCACTCTCCAAAGATAGATACATTTTACAATTATATTAAATATATGTAATAATAAATAATAAAAGTACATGCAAATACATAATATATATTCACAATAAACCACAGACTTCAGATCACAGGAAATATTGAAAATAACATTGATAGACAGACTCAGACAAATAAATAAAAACAATATCTAAACTAAGCTTCACTGTATTCCTGACTGAATCTAAGAGAATTACTGTTAACTAGTTAAGTTACTTACTACCACAAGGCAAGATGCTGTGAGTGAGGGTCTTTCCAATCAGGCTTCCCAAAAGAGAATACCCAATACTCTGAGATTTCTCTTTGTAATAACTAAAAATATAATTTCCAAGAAGGCTGGCAGAATGACCTCATCTGGTCACCTGACTCTAGGTTCTCACAGTATTCCCCTTTGAAGCTGTGACAGGAATTTAGCACAGATGGCCACAATATACATCCAAATGTTTATGGCATTGCCTGGAGCCTCCCCTCTTTCCACTGAGCTAATGGACAAAGTCTCTGCCTCACACCCATTGTCTCTGGTCTTATTCAGCTCATTTATATTTCCCTTCCTTTTCTTAAAGTTAACCTCTGCTGTGCCAGTATCTTCTATTAAAACATATACATTTAACTCAGCTACAAAAATACATGTACATTTCTCTTTATTTCAGCAGGGTGCACTGTTGACACATTTCAACACAAGCAAAGATTTCACTGTATCAACAAGCAAAGCTCACTAATACATTTTCAGCACAAACATATGTACAACATCAGCTTGATATACACATGACTTATAGTTCTAATATATTTGGGACACAAGGATTTTTTTATAAATCACTTTGCTCTCCAAAGGACATATCGTTCTTTACAAAACTTCAACTGGCTATGTTGATACTTGCCCATATTATCACAGTGTTACTTTATTAAATGTAAATCATAAGAATGCTTGTGTAGTACATAATTTCTGATCATTTTTTCATGCGTCAGAATTCATTAATTTAAATAATCACGATACACTCTTAACCTTTACGCCGTTTATGTAAGGTGAATAAAATGCATGCATAATGCTTACTAAATTAATTAATTCCAACTTTTTTAATTTTATGAGCATACATCATAAAAGAACATTACATGGAATCAAGAGAGATTGGCTTGCATCCTGCTAGGAAAGTAAGACAAGTCAGAAATTATTAATTAAGTAAGACAAATCAGAATTAATTATTTAAATAATCATGATGCACTTTTAACCTTTACTCTGTTTATGTCCAGTGAATGAAGTGCATGTGTCACGCTTAATAAATTAATTAATTCTTACTTCTCTAATTTTACAAGTGTGCACCATAAAAGAACATTACATGGAACTGATGCATCCTTGTTAAAAATGTCTATGTATTATTTGCATTGAAACTTGATAGCTGACATTGGAGACTCACCTATGAATAAACAATGAATATTCAGAATTACTTAACCTTACAAAAATGTCAGCGAATGTTGGTCAGTGGGTGGGGTATAGTTTGGATTTGCGACTGTGCATCCTGCGAGGTACAGCACTATTACAAATCCTATCTATCTTTCTGTCTGTCTATCTATAAATATAGATATAGATATGTGTGTGTGTGTGTGTGTGTGTGTGTGTGTGTGTGTGTGTGTGTGTGTGTGTTCATGTGTGTGTGTGTGTGTGTGTGTGTGTGTGTGTGTGTGCGTGTGTGTGTGTGTGTGTGTGTGCTACAAGTATCATCAATTTTATAGAAAGCCCGTGATAGACATCACTCCAAAAAAAAAAAAAAAACTAATTACCAGCACAGACATACACACGCACACACACACACACACACACATATGTATATATATATATATATATATATATATATATATATATATATATATATATATCACTTATCGTCAGTTCATCTTCCTTTCAGGTTCATTTTCAGTTCATTTTCATTTCATTTCATTCATTTTTTTTATTTTTTAGCCTCTTAATTCTAATGTTGTGGGGCACACTCCTCTAACTATATAATAACTAACAAACTCCAGGGTCAACCCAGGGGACATTGGGGGGGGGGGAAAATGATAATGAATGTGATGAAGAAAGAAATGTGAAAAGTGAAAGTGAACTGAACTGTCGTGAATAGAAAGATATATATATATATATATATATATATATATATATATATATATATAAAATCTATATATATACATATATATATATATATATATATATATATATATATATATATATATATATATTATTTCTTTATCAGTACATAAGTTTGCATGTTGTGAATATCTCAGACAGTGCTTAAACAGTAGAATTGTTTCAGCTTTACAGAACAAGTCCACGCATGGGTCAGGCATGCCTGCTGACCTAAAGGGGGTAGTCACTAAGTGAGAAAAATTATGTTTTTTGCCATTTATAAGTATATATTAATATTTATGTTAACAGTCTGACCTAGAAAGTGTCTATGGGTACCGTATAGCATCAACTGAAAGCTTGCATAATGCTGGAAAGTTGTTATAGCTACTTAGGGTCTAACTGCTACTTTTTTACAGATACTTATGCTGATTTATCAATAAATAGGATATTTCTGCATATTTGCATATTTTATGTAGATAGTGTCAGCAGAGCACCCTAACTGACAAGTGTTTCACATGGCAGCACACTACACTAGTCTGGAATGTTTGCTGACCCAAATGTAGTGGTGAGTATGCAAGAAAGTGTGACTTCTTGTTCAGTGAAATTATAAAAATGCTCCATATTAATAATTCTGTTAATAATTCAACACATATAAAGTTAATATAGTACTTCATGGTATCACATGAGAGAATGCTTTAAAATTGTTCTCATACCTGCTAATAAGCAGATATTTGTACTTATTTAATAATACATTATGCATATATGCACCTACTTATTTAAATATCTCAGTCATCATTTTGTCCACCTACATGCATTGTAGAATAGTATTTCACATGGCAACTTATCATGGAGGTCAGAGTGGCTCCTTAGATAAATTAGGTACTCAGTACTGGTGAAAATGTGCGGTATTTTCAAGAAATATTATGAGTATTTACCATATGTTGATAATTACATCAATGACTTGAAATATATGTGTATGTGGTACTTCATGATATCAAACAAAAGCATACACAATGATGGAAAGAACTTTTCACTGATAGCTGGGGGCTAATTAGCACTGCTTTGGAGATATTTACATTTATTTGTTCATTAAATATGCAAATATGTATATAAGTCATAATTACACAACTATCTCAATATGGTGTGACACTTATGAAAATGCTTTGCATTTAACTAAAGACTGCACCTGCATGAACAAAAAAATCACACTACTAGTCAGGGTCTATCTATTGTGATTAGAGAGACATCAAGCACATTTAATTATAGCAATTCAATTTTCATAATGTCTAATTACCTCCTCAATATAAAATCTCTATTATGACTGGTTGATATATTAATATCACCTTTGTGAAGAGGAGTATCTGCTGAAGGACTTTCATAGTTTAACTTTTTTTGTAATTTTTACAGTTTTTGATATAGATAGATGGATAGATAGATAGATGGATGGATGGATGGATAGATAGATAGATAGATAGATAGATAGATAGATAGATAGATAGATAGATAGATAGATAGATAGATAGATAGATAGATTTACAAGTAGATTGAAAAACTGCATTCTCAGAATTTTAGTTCAGGCAAAAGCTGTTCATGCAGGAAATCTACATAAATGAGGTGTGAAATTTTAGTCAGGCTAGGTGTTAATGAGTTAGGGAAGCCTGTTGCTATAGTCTTAAAAAATGTGATTGAAGGTTAAAGAGTTTGCATTACTGGAACTCTAAAAGGTAATGCAATGAATTTAGAATGAAAAAAACATGTTTTAAATCGTTGCTTGTGAAATTGTGCTGTTCTAAGTAAAGTTATAAACCAATCTCTGCCACAATCAAAAACAGAGAGACAGACAGATAAACAGAATCAGGGATTAAAATTAGACTCAAAAGTAAAAGTAATTAGAACACTCCACTTAACTGGGCTGAGTCTGAAAATGGTTCACCGATATCAGTGTTTGACCCCAGCTGCAGCAACTGAAAATAAATAAATAAAACAAAAACAAATGAATAAATACAATTCTGAAACAAAATTTTAAAATAATTGTGTGGTATGAAAAGCAGTGGCAGACTGAGAAGTGTTTTTAAATACTCTAACAATGTGACATGACATTGCTATATAACATGCATAGTACATTACTGAAAGGTTGTTTACTGGAGATATGCATAGGGAATATAGTAAGCTGCTAAAATAAATTACTGAAGTTGGTTGGTAATGAGTATTGTGATAGACTTCCAAAACTTCCATACTGAAAAAAAGAAACTTAAACTTAACTGCAGTGTCACTGCAGAAGTGAAACTATTGAGATATAATGTATTACACTGCCAAGTTATGTGTGATTTAGGGAAAAAGCGGTGGGAATTTCGATACTAAATACAAATCATGGTAAGATAGTATGCATAAAAGAAGGCCTTATTCATAAATGCAAAGTATTAAAAGTAGTCTGCTTAAAGAAATCTTTTGTGGCACCACATAGTCTGTTTTTCCCTAAAGACTTTGCAAAACTTTTCTAATGATATTTGTGTTGGTATTTTTACATCATATATATATATAAAATAATATAGTGCTTAAAAATAAGCAAGTGAAACACGACAATTTTACATACAGCCCATTCTCTCTCCCATACACACATGCAGTCTCTTCTGCTTTCACACAAATACATATACACACAGTCTCATTTGCTTTCATACACACCTTCACTCACACAAGATCTGTCTCACCCTCTTTCTCAATCTTTCAGTCTCCACCTGCTTTCATACACACATTCAGTCTCACTCTCTCTTGATCTCTCTCACCAGCAGTCCTCTCTGTTTACATGCATTCATTCACTCACACATCACTTTTGCTTTCTCTCTCATTCTCCATCCACTCTGTCTTTCTCTCTCACACACACACACACACACACACACACACACACACACACACACACACACACACACACACACACACTCACACACACACACACAGTCTCTCTGCTTTCATACACCCATTCACACACACATGCAGACAGCACATACACATACGATTGCTCTCTCTCTCTCTCTTACATGCATGCATACACTCTCACACACACTCTGCATTTTTTTTCTTTTTATCTTACACTCGCTAAACAGCAAAAGTGCTGCTTAGCAAGTGTAAAATACTGGCTTGCTCGCTCTCACTGCCATGCCAATACATTCACACACATACACACACACACACACACACACACACACACACACACACACACACACACACACACACACACACACACACACACACACACACACACACACACACACACACACACACACACACACAGATACACACGTACCTTTTTATCTTCTTTTTTTTTATATTTTAAACTCACTAAACAGCAAAAACGCTGCTTGGTGAGCATAAAATAATGACAGCCATTCCGTTTTCTCAGTCTGAGCTCAATGGCTTCTTGATAAGTGGCAGACTCGTTCTTCTCAGCGGGCATTACTTGTACATTAATACCCTGCTGGAGAACGCTCGTTCTCCAGTCAGGGTACTGATGTACAGTTTGCCCATTGTCTAATTCTAATTAAATCATGTGGTGCTGCTCTGAAATAAATCTGTACACAAACAAAAATAATGATAAATTCAGAGACAAACTTGTGAAACTAAAGCTGAAAGAAGCTATGAAATGTTATGAACTGATGCAATAGAACTGAAAACAAAATAAGCTTGTGATAGCATAAGCAGATGGGAAGTGAAAGTGTTGCTCTGCCATAAAAATCAGATTCCAAAACCTAATAACCATTGTGGGTTGAAATACACTGCACTGATAAGATGAAAAACATCACAATTCAAGTAGGATGATAGAAATAAACTGACAATATCTGGAAGTACTACTAGCATGCAAGAAACTGTTGCTGAAAAATTTAGTAATATGATTACTAAACTCAGTATGATGGAAAAGTTATTGATGTTTTAATATAACATATGATAAAACTGAGTGGGCAACTATTTGACAGTCTGCAAACACAAATGAATATACTTAGTACAGCTACAAACTAACTGCTTTAAAATGGTGTATATAACTTAGAAGCAGAATAAAAATATGTTTTCTGATATTTAAAAACAAAGGCGAAATCAGTCTGTGGCCTATATGCTGAGTGCTGAAAAACTAATAAGGAGAAATATGGTAAAAAATGCAAACTGACTTTGAGCAACTAAAACCTCAGTACATAACAGAAATCCAAAATGATGTTCCGGGTAATTTTCTTGAGGTTGTAGGGTTTAACAGTGTTGAAGCAAAGAATGTTAAAACTATCTTTTATTTGGTTCACTGATTGGTAAAGATGCTTGCTTCTGTGATAATTAGCAAGCTGGGCTTTAAAGAAGCTTTACCTGTTTAAAGGTCAAAATCTCAGGTATGCAAATTGCTGCAGAAAACATTTTAACAATGCAGCCATCCGGGGGCACTGTAACAGAGCAAAGTGAGAAATTAAACCAACAAGTGCTTGAAAAGTTCTTATAAATGGGGACAATTAAAAAGAGAACTGATCAATGCAAAAAGTATGGTGAGTGATTTTCGAAAAGGGGTTAATCACTGACCTTAAGTAGTCAGAAAGTAAGTCAGACATATAAATCATATTTAAAAGTGTCTGAACAAGATGATGTAGATATGCTTAAGCAAGCAGACACCCCAACTGAAAATCTGCCTGAGCTTAGTAAACATGTAGGACATTAGAGACATTATGGTTCACTACAATGGATAAACCAAACGTCTCGAAAGGAATTGGACTGGGTGGAAAACATAAAGATTCACAATGTACAGGTGCTGGAACCAGATCCTGTACAGGTACCTGGCAGAAAGTCTACAAATACAAGATTTCCTGAATCATGGGGTGTGGGTATTAAACCATGTGGTATATAAGCAAAATGATGCCTTTCAGAGAAGTGAGGATAACACACAAGAGGTTTTAAGTTTGGAAGAGGCTGGGGCTCAAAAAATCAATTATTTATAGTTGGCAAAGGAAATGCAGGCTTTATATGTAGATCCTGGCACATGGTCTGAAAATGCAGGGTAGTCTGAGCTGAAGGTTTCTAGCATGGAAACAAGGCTATAATGGAAGTAGACGAGTCATGTAAGGAGCACCTGATATAATACAAAGCTAAAGAAATGCATGGTGTGGAAAGGAAGTCAACGGCAGAAGTGGATGAGTTGTATGAGGGCAGATAATTCAACGTTAAGTTAAATAAATACACACTGTGGAAATGAGTCTACAGGAAAAGCAAATAAGTAGCATGAAGGGAACATAACAGTACAATAAACAAGTAGTTACTTATAAGAAACTAAATGACAACTCACGTTCAGTGGGTAACCTTCTTGCAAAGTTTAAAGTGTTAAAAAATCACAACTCAAAATAAAAAGAAAATGTGTTAATACAAATAGAAAGAAATAACAGTATAAAGAGTATTCAAAGGAACTGATTTGCTTCAAAGTGCAGGTGTGCTAATAATGATCTCAGGTGGAAAGTCTATTACGAACGATATAGGAGGGCAGGTTCAGCATATAACAAGGCAGATTATAATAAAGAATGTGGTTAAACAAAGACAAACTGAAACAATAACTACAGTAGAACAAAGGCAGTGATAAAGTGATGTGCCAACAGAACACCAGAAAAGTGAATGCATTGTCTTGGAGGGAGTAAAATGTATTGTCTCGATCCCCTTTCTCACAGTAAAAACATACAATGCCAACATGGCAGAGCTTCCTTGTGCCTAGCTTGGACACCTGTGAATGCAAGACTTGGATTGCTTCTAAAATCATCTGGCCTACAAAGCTGATATATATTTTTGCACTTGCTCTAACTGTTACATTGATATTTAACAGTTCTATGTTGCATGTATTTATTTGGTTGAATTTATCACTATTTTTCACCCTGTACTAGTTAAAAAACGCCATCTGTTTGTTACTGTACTACTCTTAGGTTGTTTTAATAATATTCTGATATTCCCTAACCTCTTCTGATACTGCAAAAGCTGTTCTGAGTGAGTCTGCCAAAATACTTCTAAGTTTTGCAAAGTTTTTCTGTGTTGTGAACATTTCTCAGGGTTAGTAAACTTATTTCCAAGGATTCTTGAGACTGCATGAATTCTTACTTCTGTTGTAAAGCATTTGTTACTGTATTTGAGCTCAAAGTCAGTTTATTTTACATTGGAAGGGTTCTTTTGCACTCTGGTGGGAGCAGAGAGCTGAATTCAACCTATCCAAGGTGGAAACTAGTGGTTGATAGCTTATTTTGTTTTTATCTGATTGGGCTGAGGGTTTAACTTTATAAAAGTCTTTCATCATCCTCATATAAAAAATTACATTTTTGTGTGATTGTGCTCATTTATTCAGAGCTTCCTTGTACCTGGCTTGGACACCTGTTACTGCAAGACTCGGATTGCTTCTAAAATCATCTGGCCTACAAAGCTGTTAGAGCAAGTGCAATAAATTCAATCCATCCAAAGGGAGAACTACTGGTCGATAGCTTATTGTTTTTCTTTTTAATGTGATTGGCCTGAGGGTTTAACTTTATAAAAGTCTTTCACCCTGCTCATAGAAAAGCTTCACATTTGTGCAATGTGGAAACGCAGTTCCCCATGCTTTCATATAAGCAAACCTCTACTGTTTAAAATCTTCTGTAGGAAATGTTCTCCATAGTCACCCATTGTTCACAGCTGCTCAAACAGCTGCCAGTTTGAGCAGAGGTTGCACCACTTTAGGTCATCTAATAGTATACAAATAAACAGACTCACTTTGACCTGCATGTGACTTTTCCTTACTCCGTTCCATCTATAAATTGTGTTTGCTTGCCTTACATAGCATAGGGTAGATTCAGACCTGCTGAAGCTAGACTGGTATCACTGTGCTCTTAGACCAGAGATCATACATTAAGAGGGCTTCCCTGCACCCTTGTGGCAGAAGTGTGCAGCTCAGGACCCATCTGAGTTGGGGATTGCTGAAGAAGGGCTCAGTTTGGGGCTTTCCCATTGGTAGCTGTGTTAAAACTGTTTAAATGTGCCTGTACCTATATAAGCCTTGCATTTGTGCAAGTTTGCATTCAGTTTACCATTTGGCAACTTTAGCCAGAGGTCTGGAGTGCATCTGCACTGAAATCCAATGCATCCACTGTGAAAAAACAATGAAAAATAAGTATATTTTAAGCCAGCACTGTACTTTGTTAACAGTATTAAATTGAATCGTTGCTTCATTTTTGCTGTTTGTGACTAAGTCCAGCTAACCCACTTACATCCCAAATACCACACTGAGAAAATCCTGCCACAATGGATGGGTAGTTTCCCATGATTTCTCCTGCCAGCTTGATTGATATGGGCATCTTGAGACAATGTAGCAATTGCTTCATGTATACTAATAACCATTGAGTCCTAAAGCAAACTAAAACCCTATGTGAGAGATGCAAATACTCTGGAAATGGAGTCAGTTCTCTCACATAAAAATAAACTAGACATCAACAGGTTGTCAGCACACACACGTCACCTCTCACGCAAACCTCACATCTAACACAATATAAGGTCATGAAACATAAGCCCACATATGAGGAGGTACTCACTAAATGCCTATCAAAAGACCTCCCAAATGCACACCACCCACATTCACCACTAAGCATAAAGAAACCACTACACATATTAACACACACATTCACGTCTCAACAAATAAGCTGCTAAGGCAAAACACATCAAAATGTTTTGGTCATAGGCGACTCCATAATGAGATACACAGATGTCCCCCTCACCAGAATGGAAAAGGAGAATGTCATGGTCAGCTGCCTATCAGGTGCCAGGATCTGATAAATCATGCATGCACTTAAGTCACACAACAGCAAGTACTGTTAGACTCTGTCACAGTCCATATTGGAGTGAATGACTTGATACATACCTCTCTGGACTTTATGAAGACATATATGATGGAACTCTTTGATTATGTGTCCCAGACAGGTACATCCCTAGCCCTAAGCAGTATTCTACCCTCACCCAGGATGATGTCACAATATAACAAAAAATGATTAACTTCAACAACTGGCTCAGCTTCTAGTGTCAGTCCAGGGGGGGATCCAGTATCTGTCAGCTTTGGAGGATATGGTAGACAGACCTCACTGCTTTGCTAGATATGGTCTGCACCTGTTTCCCCTAGGCTTTTGGGTACTGCCAAATGCCCTTCCCTCTTCCATAGTTCCTTTTTTAGGCAGTGTCAAAAAAACTAATTTTCCAACGTAACAAAATCTAATCAAGACAAACTCTGGGTTGTGCTGTTTAATGCTAGGAGTTTAAACATGAAACTGCAATCCCTGGAAGCACTCCTCACCTTGGAGAATGCTGATATCTGGGCAGTTACAGACACATGGTTCAAGGCCTGACTGTGCAAGGTTACAATGCCTTCTACACATTCAGACCTCAAAATGAGCATGAAGGAACCAAAGGTGGAGGTGTATCCATCTTCATTAAAACAAAATACACTTCGAGACTGGGCAGACAGCATGACTCTCTCAAACTATTCCATGTCGAATTAACTATTGGAAAAATACCATACCACATCATTGCTAGCTATAGATCCCCCACCACGAACCAGGATAAGAACACCACCTACCTCGATTTACTGGAATCCCTCACCATACAGACCAACACCTTAGTCATGGGAGATTTCAACTATCCTTCCATAGACTAGAGGACATACACAAGAAAAAAACAGGCTTGCCCAGAGGTCCGTGGACTTTGTTAACACAAATGCTCTGGAACAGATAGTCTGCACCCCCACTAGAGGCTCTAATGTTCTGGACATAGTACTCACCAACATGGGTGGTCACTGTACTTCCCCATGAATGATGCCCTCCTTGGTTTGGTCAGGCCACAAATCTGTCTCGTATGCAGTAAATACTGGAACTGACACCCTGACAGGAACAAAAATTATTAAAAACTACACCAAAGCTAACTACGGTGCATGAAGTGATGGTATAAAAAGCTTTGGGTTTACATTAGATCATTGAAATGGCTCATTATCGAATGCCGTAATGTCAAACTGCAAAACCCGAACCCTAACAATATCGAAACCTCAAAACAGCGATTTTTTTTCCCAGGAAAAAAATACGCTGTTCCAAGAAACACACACACACCACAAGCACACGAAAAAGCAGCAATCCACACACATACACTTAAAAGCTACATCTAACCCTACACTACACTACACATACACTACTATCTATCCACTTACCTTAACCCAGACCCTAACCCTAAGGTGCGTCACTATAGCGCACTCACCTCACCCGCGCCCTAACCCTAATGCTAACTCACTTAACCTGCCCCTAACCCCAAATTCTCACTATCGCACACTCACCTCATCCTCGCCCTAACCTTAACTCACTTAACCCGCCCTTAAACTCAAATTCTGTCACTATTGCACTCTTACCTCACCCGCGCCCTAACCCTAACTCACTTAACCCACCCCTAACCCTAACGTCCGTCACAACTGCACACTTACCTGACCTGCGCCCTAACCCTAACTCACCCAAGCCATGCCCTAACCCAAACATCCACACAATCACACATTTACCTTAACCCAACCCGTAACTTTCCACCGCATCGCTGAAAACAGCAAAGCCACAACAACGGCCAATCAAATTCTTTCCCTAGGAAAGAATTTGGTTTTGTGCAGCTTCGCTGTTTTCAGCATTCAAGATATTGGGTTCGATATTAGATCATTCGAAATTCAGCCATTTCAATGATCTAATATAGACCCAAAAGCTTCATACCACCCACAATCACAGACACAGATGATCACTATGCAGAAGTGTATGCAAATGCCATGTATAAACACTTAACCAACTGCATAAACTCTGCTGTACCTGACCGGATCAAAACCAGGACTTCCCATCAAAACAAGGCACAGTGCTGGACTCTAAGTGTAAACAGATTATATAGCAAGAGGAAGAAACTGTTGCCAAAAGCAAGAGGGATATCAGTCTGCAGAGGAAGAGTTCTCTCCTAAGCCTAAACAGGAAAATCAGAAATCTTGCAAAGTCTTGTAAAGCAAATTATGAAACTAAAATCACATCCCTAGCCAAGGATAATCATAAAATATTCTTTAACTACATCTGAAGTCTAAAAGGGAATGTCCAGTTATGTGCTGAACTGGTTGTAGATGGGATCACCATTACTACACTGGAAGATATTGTCAACCTGCTAGCTGACAGATTCAGTGCAAAGTTCACCCCCCATCTGCACCTATGATATCCCAAAGCATACCTGACACCAGCCCTCTGCCTATTATCTCTAGAAAACGTCATCTTTGTGCTCATCAAGGCCAAACACTTAGCCTCAATGGGACCAGATAATATCCCAGGTTGTTTACTAAACAATCTAAAACAATACCTAGTGGACCCACTTTATGTTCTCTTTAATCATAGCTTGTGAAGTGGCATTCCTGCAGAATGGAGAAAAGCAACAGTAACCTCCCTGCGCAAAGGGGAGCCAGCAGTTGACCCTGGGAACTACAGACCCATAAGTCTAACCAGTCTCATTTGCAAGGCCTTGGAAAAAATTATCATGGACCTTATCAACAAGGACACAGGTGACCTCCAAATGCTGGACCCAACCCAGTTTGGCTTTGTTAAGGATAGATAATGCTTATTAAACCTGGTAGACTTCTTTGGGAATGTCACCAAAGCCATTGACAAAGGTTAGACAGTGCACACCTTGCCAATGCTTTCACCACAATTTCCCACTCTGGTATCATTGAGAAACTCTCCCAGATAGGGACTAACCCTTATGTTACTAGATGGGCAGACAATTGGCTCATTGACAGAACACATTCTGTTAAAATTAGTGACTCCATCTCCACCAGTAGACCCTTCACCAGTGGCGTACTATAGGGGTCTGTGCTGGGCCCCTTACTGTTTATCATCTATTTCTCAGAAGTCCAGGCCAAATTCGATGGATTTGGCTCACCAAGTTTGCTGATGATTGAAAATTGGGAGCAATCACTGAGTCCCCCAATGATGTCAACATATTGCAAGAAGGGCTAACAGAAACAAATGACTGATGCCAAAGCCACGGTCTAAATCTAAATGCAAAAAATGAATTATTATTCCCTTTGGCAAAAGGGAAATCACTACAAATTACAATATTGACAGCACCCCCCCCCCCCCGAGTTCCAACCCAGTGACCCAGTGATGTCAGATTTGGGAACACAGGTTGATAGCAATCTGAACTTTGACAACCAAGTTTCCATAGTGGTAAGGAAAGCCTTCTATGTAAATCACCTCATAAGCAAGGACATAGCACCAAGGTCAAGGAATGTTATAACTACACTGTACTTGACCCTCATCAGACCACTAACAGAGTATAATGCACCCTTTTGCATGCACCTCACCAGACACCTGCAGCAGCTGGAGATACCTCACAGGTTTCTCACTAAGAAAATACAGGGAATCCAAACCCTGACCTATGTGGACAGGTTGAAAGCCCTGTCACTTTACTCTGTATTCTATAGGCTGCTGAGCGGTGACTTGTGCCTGGCCTATAGGGCAATTGCCAACCCTGCCCTAATGGAAATGCTGCACATCTGCAAGTTAAATGGCTCAAGAGTCATTCATTTTAGGGATCTTAACCTAGCTTGTGACATTAACAGATCATGCTGGAGAGACAGATATGTCACCCAGAGACTGCCGCTTCTCTGAAATAGACTCCCTATTCACAAAAAAGAGAGCTCCTCACTGACCTGTTTCAAATGCAGCCTAGATAATTGGATGGGAGACAATGCAAATTCATCCCTGGGATGGCACCCATGTCCCTCATGGACAGGGATAGCTGGTGTTGATCACAGACCTGGTCTGTTCATAAATTCATTCTACGAACTACCCAAAAAAGAACAAATGGGGATACTTGGGATTCACATGACTAGGTTTATAAAGACTTCAGGGCTGCTAGCCTAGTAACCTTCTATGAACCTATGAACCACATTTATTAAATAACATTTTTAATCACAGAATTAATTGATCAATCATAAAATGTATTAATCACAATATAAAACATAACTTTCATGTAACTACTTAACAGTAGTAGTGTCATCCACTCACCTCTGTCCCACCACAAAATACGCATCATTATCCCAACCACTCACTTACTCTAATTTCACCAGAAGCAGTGTGACACCCATCACTTCCTTACCCACCCAACCAGCTTGTAAAATTCAACACATAACACCAGAGGGTGAACAGAAGAGGGACAAGCCAGCCCTTCTCCTCCATTCACCATCCTGACACAGGCTGTTCCCCCTCGACTACTACAACAATTTCACCAAACCTTCCAAAAACAACCCTAGGTGGACATTGAATAAATCCAAGCCCAACTCACTCATGCACACTCCATCCTTCCTAAACCACACTGGGTCCCTGTCATCAAAGTCCCTTTGGTTGATAGTGCAAATACTCAAGTTTCTCAAATGCCTTGACAGACTAAAATTAACAAAGCACAAGGCATGCTCAGTACCTATAAAACTGTCCACATTCCTCCAAACCAGATGTGGTACAACTTCAGATCACACAATACTCATGTCAGGAAACATCTACCTAAACTAGCCAAGTCCCTCAGTATCCTAAACACCAACTGCCGTTTTGGAATGACTCATAAATCATACCTTCTAAATAAAACATTAAGGCATGTGGAATCTCAATCCAAAAACATATGTCTGCAAACTCATGCTTGAGTTGATGCCACCTGAGACCTCTGGCACCATACCAACATGCCAAAAAACTCTCCACCTGTAATGCTGCAACCCCAGCTCACGTCCATCTGGCCTAATTGCATCCCATTTCACCATCCAATAAATATAGGAATGACCCAAAATGACCACCTTTTTACCTAAAACAATTAATTTAATGACAGCTACTAATTAACAACTTACCTAATATAAGATAAAAAAGCACCTGATGACCAACGTCCCACCCTTTTAATAACCTTCACTGACCTACTTTCTATTGCCAAATCTGATGCCCTGCCAATATGAAATGAATGAGTAGAAAACTTCTCTCTCTGAAAGCCTAAGCAATGAAAGCCTTCCTAATCACAAGTAAGAACTGACAGTCTGTTATCACCCACCCTCCCTGCAACCAAAACAACAAATCCTGTGGAGTGCCCCAGTGTGACAGCTGCAATCTTCTGGCCAACAACACTGGATACATGGACTCATCTTTATCAACTCCCAGCACAGTCTGCATGCTCCTACCCATCTGGTCCATTTTGGATCTCAGCAACTGTATCTCCACTGGCTCAGGAAATATAACCACATTCTACCACACCAATGACCCCAGCAATTTATTCACCCTGAATGTTCGACTATACATTCATATTGACCCTGTCACCCACAAATTATATTCCACTGAGTCCCCTTTCAATAACCTAAAGCCCCTCAACAAAATTTTAAGAGCCTGTTTAGTTATTGGTCAGTGTCTAGCAACAATCCTACCAGAAGCCTTACCCCACCCTTTCAACATCAGAATTATGGCCCATGACTTTGCCAAATCTTGCAACCCTGCTACACATGCAACTATGCTAATGGCAACGTCATCCACTTTTACTCACTGAACCACCCTCTCCTTAATCCAAGCCTGAGCTAAATATTGCAACAGCAGCTTCACCGACCAAACTCTCCCCATCCCCCCCAGGCAACTGCAAAACAAATTCATCAAATGCAGATAATGTCCTACCATACACCTTCCTCATCAAAACTGTCCAGGAGTTTTGAATAAGTTATCCCATTACTTTAGTCCAATCTGCCATACCTCCTCAAGCAACATGTTTGGCTTGTCTTATGCCTCCAGGATCAATTGCTAAAACCTGTGAAACTGAAAACGAGAAAGGCTGTCAGCAATCACATTCTTAGAACCTGGCAAATGTGCACCCGTAAAAGTAAAATTTATCAACAGACTCTCCAAAACCAATTTTTTTTTAAGCTAACAATAGTAATCTGGATTTTGCTGTTTTTGACTGTAACACCCACACCACTGAAATATTGTCAGAATTAAAAATCCCCTTCTTACCACACAACCATTCTTGCTAGACCACTGAAGCTGCCCAAACAAGCTTCAATTCCAAGAAGGACACATCCTTCTTCCACTCATCCTCCCAATCATCCAGTCAACGAACTTCATGCCATTCCCCATTAAAAAATGCTCCTATACCAATCCTGCTGCATCTGTAAAAAACTGCAAGTCCTCCTGACTGACCTAATCCACCTGACAAAACAAAATGCCATTAAAATGATCCAAGAAGGACAACCACAATTCTAAATCTGTTCAGAAAAGCTTGCCAACCCATACCCAATGATGTTTGCATCTCCCCCTTTTAACAAAAATGCCACTGACCTACAAAATGTATAACAAGGATTAACTGCCCAGCATGCAAAGTTCAATTGTTCCTGTCCATCACCCAAGCAATCTTCTCTTTCAAGCACTCTATCTTCTCAACTGGAAGGCAAAATAACCCCAGGCCTGCATCCTCTGACAATCCCAAAAAAACACAATACCTTGGCATAGTCCTCCAACTTCTCTGTAGTCAACAGAAGACCCAGCTCTTTGCACATGGCCAGGAACAGCCACATACCCTCCAACACCCCTGGGAGCCCTTTGCCAACCAGCAAAAAATCATTTAAATAATGTACAACCTTCTGAGTCCCCATTCTTTGCTGCTATAGCCAATGAAGTGCTGTGCTAAACTTCTCAAATGTGGCACAAACCACTGAGCACCACATAGGCATAGCTTTATCAAAATAAAATGTATTGTCCACAACCATACCCAACAAAGGCCACTCTACTTCCTGCATCTGCAGCAATCAGAATGCAGATTCAATATTAACATTTAGTAACATGAATCTTTAAACTCTCTAATGATTGTCACCACTTTATCCAATGAAGCCTACCTAACCTTTGCGTCCTTTTAAAATGAAATCAGTGACCAAATTTCCTTCTGGACATGACAAAATAGTGAATCAACTGAAATTTGCCAGGACTCTTTTTCAGGACCAATCTCAATGGTGACACTTTAAAATTGACAAAAGGAGGGTACTCAAAAGGGCCCAATAATCTGCCTGTATGCAGCTCCTTCTTCACCAAACCTTTCAATAACTCCTCCTTCCCCCATGCAGAACATAAATTCTTACATCGCCACAAACCCCTGATTTAATAGAAACCCCCTAGAGGGCCCTGCCATCAATTCCGCCGCAGCCTTCAAATCCAGAAAAAGACTCAACATGTAACTCAACACCCACACATTAACGGGTGAATGGAAAACTTGGTTTGCCCCTCTGGCCCCAAAAAGCAAAGCCTCCTCTCTGTCCTTGAAAACTGCACTGCCCTGAAAACCCCATGTAAGCCTTAAGGCAGAGGGGATAGGGATCTTGTATTGGTCATGAAAGAAGCTTCATTGACCAAATTCCCCTCCCGAGAGCCTCAGTGAGACACTGGATGTATGGCAGCAGAATTCAAACAAGTGCGCAAGAATCTGCATGCTGCTCACATTCAACATGCCACACTGAATGTCAGGCACGCTCCAGTCAACTCATCCCTTAACTTACTCCACTGACTGAAATCCCCAAAAGTAGCCAAATGTCAGGGTGCCCCACTTCCTATCTCAATAACTGATCCACTGCTTTCCGGTTCCAAAACTGCTGATCATACCACATCCATGTGTTCCCTGCATGTAACCTGTATGCCTCAAGTATCATGAGAAAATAAGCCAAAAGTAGTACAGTCAGCAAATTATCCTTTTCCAGACAAACCGCATAGTACACAAAACTCAGCACCCAATTCCCCCATGCCCAACTCGAAGCCTTCTGACCCTCCTCCATCCCAATGCCACTAAATCCACCAACAGATCCTTGTTATTTGCTGCCTCAGATTCCGACAAATGTTGCACCCCTTCTACATCAATTAATGCAAATATATCAATATACTCACTTTTCCAGATCTTCTCTTTAACCAATGCAGGAATATGAGGGGTCAGAAATTCCCCTCTTTCTGTATTGACTAAAGCCTGAGTAGCTAACCAATACCCAGGCCACATACCAAAATTGGAACCCACCTCTTGCTGTGATGACGCTTCCCTATCCAAACTTGACCCCAAACTCCCTAACGAGGATCCTACTCTAACACCTCAACCAACAGTTCCTTGAGCTCCCAATCCACCCCACTACCTGCAGCATCACAGTTATGATATACTGGCTCCTCTCATTCACTCCCCAGCCTCCTACCCTCAGGCCCCATCAATGCTGCACTACATCTATCTAATCCTGACAAAATGAACTGGTATCAGAACCTGTTCCACAAGCCAGAACATCCACTGTGGCACTAACACTTGTATTTTGAGTTCACTTCCCACATGCCACCAGATTGCTCTTTGATGCCTGTGGTCACCTTTTCTTATCTGACATACTGGACACATCCACCGTAAGAAACTCTCTCACTGGCAGCTCTCAGATAAACTGCTCTGCTTGTGATACAATCGCCACCCATCTCTGCTTCAAACTGTGAGATTCAGCCATCTGTCAAAAGAAAGAAAAGCATTAACCACCATGAGAGAGAAAAAAATCCTCAAGCCAAAATATGCTTCGTACAACCTTCTCTCAGGAAAAACTTGTATTAGACCTCCAGTGTAACAAAACTGCAGTCAATGTGCTGGTTATGCTACTTATCAAGTGAGACAGTCAACACACTCTTCATCTTGAATGTTTATGTAATGCTATTCATATTATTAGATTTCTATTAGAAACCTACATTAGTAAACCATAGCATTCTCTACCCTGCCCACTTAACTATAATGAAAATCAACAGCTCCCCAGTCAGGAACAGCTTAGACAGAAGCAGGTACATGTTGTTTTATGCCCGTGAAAGTCAGGAGTCCAAATCAGTGAAAAGCCAAATCAAAGCCTGTAGCCTTAAAAATTACAGCTTCCAACCCTAACCTCTGCACTAACTGCCAAGTAGAAAATAGAAGATACTTTTAAATTACAATTAAGGATTGAACTGAGGGCCTTTCATTTGCCAAACTAATGCACCAACCCTACACCACGTATGATCTATTCCAACAACTTGAAAAAGTCATCAGCTAAAATGGTGCCTCCCTCCTGACACCTTGAAGATATGAGTGCACCTGACTGAGAAGCATTTCCTCATTTTCTTCATTACAACCCGATATTTATTAACTATTTTCTTCTGATTTTGCTTTTCTTTTTAATTTAGATGGTTAGGAGCAATAATATCATCCAAAAAACTGTAGGGGAACTCATAACACAGACTGAGTGTCCATACGTTAAAGACCTGTCACCCTTACCCCCCCACACACATATAGTGGTTAATGCCACTTCGCACATGCGCGGTGAGTGACTGTTACTCAGAGGCACCTTGTGGCCCGTGAACACACTCCTCTTCACCTGGGGACCATCCCAGCAGAAAAGAACCATGATTTACTTCAGCACCACCACCAACAATGATGAAAGAGAGCTAGAAAGTTGCCACAGAACTGGAAATCATGCCACAACGCTCACATCAACATAACAACAATTGTCAGATACCTTTTGGCCAACTAGAAGCCCTGGAAATACAACATGCAGCCTACAAAACAAAGGAAACACAGCAAAAGCAGCTGATCCAGCAATAAGGTCCATGGGTTACTACAACCCAGCCCTATCACAATGAAAACAAGCTGTACAAAAATACACTACAAAAGTTAGTAAAGCAATATACCACACCAAATCTCCCTAACAAGCAAAACAAAATTATCCCAAACTCATGCCCTAACCAAAACAAGAAGAACCATGCATCCATAACTTAAAATTACAGCCCATATTTAGTGAACTGAAAAAAAACAGTGAGAAAGAGGAGAGAAGAAAAGAGAAAAAAAAAAACACGTAAGCAGGCATTAACCCACTTCCACCATACCTACCTCTATTAACCCAAAGCCTACCTGTTTACAGAAGTATTTACTGATCACCTTGGACATAGTATCTGTAGCAGCAAGCTCATGCCTAAATATAATCTCTCCACTCTACAACTCTTACATAAATCTGCATTAACTCCTCCTCTTTACGCTTACCTCACTACCTTTGTAAACACCCTTCCCCTTAACCTTAACCCTTCCTTGCCTGACTCTCCACCACAAAACTTCCATCATTCACCATTTAACATAAAACTCCTCTCTCTCACTACCTCTCCACCCCCCACCACAAATCCCTAAAGCATCTCTGGACAAATAAGTTTGTTCCGAACTTCAATTCTCATAATGTATTTTTATATCAAACTTAATTTTAGAGGAGGGAGAACAATGCTAGTGATTTAAGCCTGCAGTTAAATAACCATACTATGCAACTAAACACCACAAGCATGGAATATATATGCAAAGTTATTTTCTGTGCCCATTTATTTTTGTGAGTGCAGAATATTTAACTCATTCAGTCTTGAACAGCAAGAGGCTAATTGATTCCCCTGCATCCTGAAGTCTTCTAAGCCAAAAATTCATTTACTTCCAAAATGTACTTCACCAAAATCCTCTGATGAAAGCAAACCTTCCATGATTTGTAACGTATCATAAATGATGCAAGTGAAAAAATGCAAAATATGAAAGCTTTTGTTAGACAGTAGGCTATGCACTGTTATTAATATCAAAGATTTTTCTAGCGATGCTAATTTTATATTTCAAATTTATGAGATAACAATTATATTTAATTTTCCAAAAAGTACCAGTGCCAAGGGTAAACAGTTTTAACTCTGTGCATCTGAAAGATATCCTGGCAGTACCTACTTCCATGGTACAGATGGATGGAGCCCTAACTGTGACTAAGGTCACTCAGGTTTGATCAGTGTCCACAGCACTGGAGACGCCATGTAGGGAGAAGTGATGAGGCATGGCCCACTCATCTCTTCTGGGGGGAGTTCAGGATTTGCACACACATAAAGACAAACTTGATAGTATGTAGACCAGACAGAGTGAAAGAAAAATCATACTGTGTGGAGAAAGGCAGAGGTGCTTGTACGTAATGCTAGAAATGATAGGAGGTCCTTCACAGGAAACCCATCGCACATCCCAACCAGCACTTCACCAGTTGTGTGGTGAGAGGAATGGAGAGCAAAAAGGAAATGCTTAAATTACTCCTGATGTTTTCCTGGATGATGACTCCCTCTCAGTTGGTTGTCTCCTGGTGATGGGAAGAAAAGGGCTGCTAGACCAATAAACAGGATGATCAGGCTGTGGGGCAGAAACCACACCAAATAATAAATAAATACATATATGCATACATACATACATACATACATACATACATAAATCATTCCAAGTTTTGATGAGACAATTGTTCATCTATTCAAGAGCTTTCTAATGATGCATAATAAAAGCAGGAAGCATAATGCTGTTCTTTGATAATGCACATACTGCAAATTATGTTTATAATATTTCACAATATATCAAAACAATAATATTAATATAGAAAATCCAGCATGTTATGTGGCAAGTAACAGTTTCAAAACTAAGTCTGTAGCATTTATTTGTCTGCAGGTAATACTGCATTTATGATATTCATTCTGATTTAAAATCAATGCTAATATTCACAACTGTTTTACCAAATAAGCAGTTACATCTGGGGATGTGTTAATGTTGCCTGCTATGGTTTATTATCATTTTGTATGCATAACCATTGTTTGAATAGCCCATCTCCCCTGGCAACATGACAGAATCAGATACAATTCTTGCATTATTAATATAAATATGGAATTTTTTTTATTTTTTTATAACATATTTTTGCAAACATGTTTAAATAACCCAAGCCCTATGCTTACAGCTTGCACATTATTACCAAATGCATAGCCTATTGCTCATGAGATATTATTCTCAGTATTAGAATACCGCTAATGTTAATAACTTGTACCATGAAAACAATTATATATTTGGATATACTTTTTTGTCTAGCACACATCACTTGTATACGCCTCCAGAGATGACGCTATCTCATTCAATGTTTTGCTTTAATGAAAATATGAAAAATATTTTGGATTTTTCATGTTTTGACAAACACGTTTCAGTTACTCAAGCCCTTGAGTATATGTGTATGCACACCAGATCATATCAGCTTCCTTGTGCCACCTTGCTCCATAATGCTAATGGTACCATTCTTGATGTGCTGCTATTAGTAGGCAAATATTATTAAAAATCAGTCATAACTGGAGGGAAAATGGTGTAGCACAGGATCGGGATCCATGCATATTACTCATAAGTGGTTCATTTACGTGTCTCCAAATCAAACACTTAGTATTTCCCTTCCACAGATATCTATACACAGACAAACATACACACACATATGCATGCATGCATGCATGCGCACACACACACACACACACACACACACACACACACACACACACACACACACACACACACAAACAAATGTCCATGCACACAAAACACTTACACACACACACACACACACACACACACACACACACACACGCACAAATGTCCATGCACACAAAACACTTACACACACACACAAACACAGACACACACATAGGCACTCTCTCACACACACAAATTCAAGGACTTATGCACATTAATGCATGTATGCATGCAGCCTCAAAGTAGTTACCTACTGCAGTGATAACAAACCTACTGCTGCTGTAGGGAACAGGGATATTCACATAAAATGACAACGTACTGTTCTCACTCCTCTGTTTCAAAATAGAGTGGTAAAACTTGGCTTAGAATTGTTCTGCTACACTATTTCAATCTTGTTATATGGCTCAGGGCAGAATAAATTAGTAAATTATGTTAGCTGTAGCCTGCCCTGCTACATTTGTATGTGGCATTATCTAGCAAGGCTGTTACAATGGTGTATGGATTGTTCCCTCGTAAAAATTTGAGAAATCATGCTAGAAATATATATATATATATATATATATATATATATGTATATATATATATATATATATATATATATATATATGTATATATGTATATATATATATATATATATATATATATATATATATATACACACATATATATACACACACACACACACACACACACACACACACACACACACACACACACACACACACACACACAAACACACATATGTATGTGCAACTAAGTGAAGAAAGGTTATAAAATACATGACCCAACAGATCAAAACAGAATGAATGAATGAATTCTTTAGTCCATGTTGTAGTTGCTGTTTCTGAAACCATTTTCTCCTCCCACTCCAACTTGACCTCACTGCATTGCACCCTAGTACAAGACTGCCACTGCACTGCAAGACAGCATTCATCACGGACAATTGATTTTATTATTTATTCATTGTTTATTTATTTATTTTACTTTTTTTTCATCTGAGGAAAATTTTTTTATTAATATTACAAATTAAAACAATGTAAAACAAATATTTTTAACAGAATTAAGCTATATACAATATATACAATGCATACCATATTAGAAAAAAAAGAGATAAGCTGATAAAATAAAAGAAATGTCTTAATAGTTCTTGACTGAGATGTTATAAAATTTCTAATTTCCTTTAATAGATGACTTTATAGTGTCTATTAGTTGTAGAATTCTTGACCAAGAGTTGCAGATCTCTGTGGATGAAGATCTTAGTTGTTTTAATTCCATCATCTTTAGTGAATGCAGTATTGAGTAATAGGATGAATTCTTCAAAGGTTGGAGAGACAAGAGATTTCCATTTCTTAGTAATGGACTTCCAGGCAGTTTCTAGAATTGTCCTTAGAAAGTAGGACTGATTTTTATCCATTATCTTTATAGGAGAATAGGATAGTCAAAAAACAATAAGATCACATGTGAGTGAAAATCTGTCTGAAAATATTGCTTTGAGGAAAGAATTAATTTTGTGCCAATAGTTGCAAAGTCTCTGACAGTCATAAATTATATGTTCCCACTCAGTAATACAACTTTCATTGCATCTCCAACAAGCTGGATTATTTCTACATATTTTGACAACATTTGTGGACTGTAAAATGCCCCATGTAAGCATTTCCAGGTGAATGCTTTCTAAGTTTGAACTATTGATGTTCCAGAAATTGAATGTAACATTATTAATTTAATTTACATTTGCTGACCAGGAAAGTCCAGCTGGGAATAAAGGCCCCTTTTCAGCAGAGGCCCAGGGAGAAAAGCTCCAGCACATGAGTAATAAAATGAGTTATAATTTTCAAATTATATAATATCAACAACGTTAAGCTGCATGCAATTAACATTTACAGTTTCAAAATAGATAAGATAATAACTATACATACCGTAGTAAGGCTTCCTTTAATAGTTATATTCTGTATAGATATAGTTAAATAACTGCAGTAAGAAAGACATCACGGTACAAAGCGCTGAGTTATATACAAAGGGTGGCAAGCAAAGGGCTGATTTTCATTTTGAGACATAAATGAAATGAGTGGTAAAAGAGTCGAGAGACGCATAGGTAGAAGGGGGTGGGTGGGTGAAAACAGTGATAGTTGGTAACAGAGTAGAGGAGAGCAGAGATATGCTAGAAGAGAAGGAAGAAAGCAGGGATGTCATACTTATCCTGGAGATGTACAGCTACAGAGCCAGGATGTTGAGAAGTATTTTCTTAAATGTATTTTTAATGCCTGCTGGTTTTTAAGAAGTCTGTGAGCATGAAGGCGGGCATTCCAGAGGGTAGCTACAGAGTTTGAGTATAAGGTGACTCCCAATGAATTTTAGGCGTTAGTGATGAAGAGGAGGAGTTTGAATTTAGAGTAAAGAGTTTGGTAGACTGGTAGTGTTGAAGCATGCCCTTTAGTGCCAAATACTTATCAGAGTAGGATATTAGAATATGAACTAGTAGCAGCTGACTATAGTGGAGGTGATGCAGAATTTCAATCTAATTTAGTTGTTTAAGGACAGAACACCAATGAATTTTAAAGGGGCGATTTGCAGCAAAGTGAGCTATTTTATTGCAGCATTGTTCCAGCTTTGTTTCAGTGGATGTCTGTAGGCTAGTCAAGAGTGAGGAGATAATTAGTAAGGTAGGCAAGAGGTAGGCTTTAGCTATCGTTTCTCTAGTTCTGTCTGTTAGCTAGGGCTTTCGTGTTTTTTTTTTTAATAATAGTTTGGAAGTATAGGTCAGCTTTCAAGTTGTCATCAGTGGTGATTCCTGTGAGTTTGGTGTTAGGTACCTCTCCAATCAGGGAGTTAAAGAATTAATTTTGACAAGAGTATTCCTTTGAAGAATGTTTTAGGGGTGAAAACTAGTCGTTTCAGTTTTGTGGGGTTAATTATGAGTTGTGAGTTATCTAGCCAGGATTCCATGGACATAAAGGATTCTTTAGTAATTTCTTGAAGTTTCTGTAGATTTGTGGCTGTGCAGATGAGTATAGTGTCATCTGCATATTGTACAAGAGTGGCATGCTTGGATGTAGAGATAAGTGTGTGGTCATCTGCATACTGTACAAGACTGGCATGCATGGAAGCAATGTATGGATAATTTGTAAATATGTTAAAAAGAAGTCCAAGTATGGAACCTTGTGGCACTCCAATAGTGATGGGTAGAAACGATGAGTATTTGTACTGCCATTTGACTGCTTGGAATCTATTTGTAGATAGTTATTAAATGAGGAGAGAAAGTACGAGGAGAGACCTAAGGAGGAGCCCTTTAGTAATAGTTTATGGTGAAAGGCAGTGCTGAATGCTTTGGACAGATCTAGGAATAACAAAGATAGTAGGTTTCTGGTAGTTCTGTTTTTATTAATGGTATCAACAAAGTGAAATAGGGCAGTAGTGGTACTGTGGCTGGGACAAAAAACATGCTTTATGGGGGAGAGAAAATTATTTATGGTTAGCTATTGCAATAATTGGGAATGGATGTGCTTTTCTAATATTTTAGACAATGGTGACAGAATGGCAATTGGACTGAAGTCAGAGTAGTCAGCACAGGGCCTACTTTATGAAGAGAAAGCATGTATGCCTTCTTCCAAATGGCTAGGATATGACATTCTAAAATGGATCTGTTTATTATTATAGATATTGAATATGACAGTTGCAATTGTTAGAAATTTAGGAGGAAGACTGTCTACAGTAGATCTTGCAGCTTTTTGTTTTAGGAGATATTTTCTTATCATGGAGGTAGGGACAGGTATGAGTGAGACGTGGGCTTCCAGTGGGGTTTGTGGGATGGATGTGGGTTGGTGTGATGGTGAGGTTGTCTTTGATAAGTGAGGCTACAGCCAGAAGGAAGTATTAGTTAAGGTTATTAGCAACTGCTGATGAAGTGTCTTCTTGGCAGAGAGTGAGATGTTGACTTGGTCTGGATTTAGTAGATTTTGGACCGATGACCAGAATTTTTTAGGATTATTTTGGTGTGCCTGAGGTAAGTTAAAGTAGTGGAATTTTTCTGTCATGCCTTGTACTGTGTTTGGTTTTATTTCTTATCTGTCTGTAGTGTAGAAGTTTTTTCTGGGATTTTTTTGTGTGTCATGCTTTCCAGGCCTTGTGTCTAAGCACTATTAGTTGCCTAGTATTTTGAAGTAGCCATGTTGCTGGATTACGTTTAACTCTTTTTCTTCTGATGAGAGTATGTTCTTTCGGTATATTGGTAAAGGTTTTGTTAAATTTGAGGGTGACTTCACCTGAAGAAAGTTTTTTTAACATATTCCAATTGTATTGCTTGAGAGTGGAGATGAACTATTCAGTATTAAACTTGGATAGGTTAAGCACAAAATCTTGTATACATGATGTTTTACTGGATTCCATACAAGCCTGCTAGCAAAACTGGGCAGGCGGTCACTTAGATTATCAGACAGCATGCCACTGTTATAGATATTACTGAGTTTTGTTGAGAGAATCCAGTCTGAAACAGAGGTCTTAAAGGAGGGTTTGTTATATATTGATGTATTTATGAGCTGAGAGAACCCATAGAGGTTAATACTGGTAGTGGGGTTATCAGATATAGTTTGGGCCCCAGTCTAAATTAAGGCCCCCAAGGATAATGGTTTCCTGGGGCATATTGACAGATGCCCAGAATAGTATATCCTCTGATGTGCTGATGTTATTAGCAGGGGGACTATATAATGCTTTGATACATATAGCCTCATAAGAGTTTAACATGAGTGAGGCAATAGAATCTGCATTTTTGAATGAGGGATGTTTTTTCTGATAAAGTGATATCGTCAGGTGTTTTGAGTATATAATAGCTACCCCCACCTGTCTTTTTGGATATATGGTCTACTTGAACAGTACTATATCCTAGTGGGAAGATTTCAGTTTCCTTGATTTCAGGTTTTAGTCACATTTCTGTGATAGTGAGATGTAAGGGTTGTCATGAGATTTAAAGACATGAAGCTCAGTTACTTTGTTACAGATGCTTCTAAGGCTGATGTGTATACATTTTAGATTTGTTTTATCCAAGGTGCAGGAGTGAGGTGCTGCATTATTAAAGGTTGTGTGGGCAATTATGAAAGAGGCTATTGTGGTTAGACCTGGGTTGAAGTCAATGTCACCACATAGTTGCAGATCAGGTAGGATTGCTGCAATATACAGTGCTGCTCGGTTATAAATTTGCTCTCTGTGACTAGTTTGTAGGTTGAGTTAGTTACTTTTATATACATTTATTTGAAAAGATGGATGTGAGATAAGTTGTAAAGGTTATGGGCTAAATGGAATGAAATATGGGAGTAATTGCCATTGAGAACAATGGACTGATAGACCGAGCCCTGGGCACAAGAGTGGTGTTGAGTATATGATGGTCACGTGTGCCTAAACAGGAGGGAAGTGACTGCAGTACTTTGAATAGCAGGCTGATTATTATGTGAGTGTTCAGTTAGTGAAAATGTAAACATGATAGTGACAGAGGACTGGATAGGGTTTGACTGGTTCTGGGTTGGGTGAAGTGGGAGGAGTTGTTGATCTAGAATGTAGAAGAAAGCATGTTTGTGAAGGAGTGGCAAAAAGTATACATTGTAAGTTGTTTTGTGATTGGTGGTAATGAAGTGGGTGGAGATTAGCTTAGGATAAGTGTATATGATTTTGGGGGGTGGGTGGGAATTGGCAGTAGAGTAGGGGAGTGGAGTGAGCCCGAGAGTTGTGATGGTGAATGAAGTGGGCTCAACCAATAAGGTACTTAAATGGAAAGTTGTTACTCTTCCCACAGATGGTTTTCCACGAAAAACAATCAATGAGGTAGAATTTAATTTTATTGTTATATGCTTTATTTGCTTTCTCCAGGGAAATTTTGCATTGCTAAAGTAAAACATGTTAAAGTTTTAAGTTAGCTTCAACTAAAGCAGTATAAGGCCTGTGGGTGGGGGCCCTTCCAGCAGACGCAAAGCTACAGTAAAAAATACACTAATGCAGAAGTAATAGAAAACAAAATATTTCAACAGTTTGATTTGATTCTTGGAAGCTGCCTTACATTGGTTTTCATTGAAGGTATTTCTCCTTTTGTCTTTTTAAAACTGGGGTAAAATTAAATTGCAGAAGTTTCCTTGGCAGTGGAATTGCCTTACTTTTGCAGCAGGAATTTTCAAAGAATAATATGTGCTCAGTACACCAGGAGAGAGAGATAGGTTAAAATCATTAGGATTGTCTGGTGGTTGAACTGGGTAGATAAATTACTAAGTCTGTGCTCTGCTGCATTAATTTGGCCAACACAAGTAAGGCACTATATTTCACAGTTGTACATTTGTACTTCATAACATTTAAACTGGAAGATAAGGCAGCTAACAGGAGACGTGTTGGTATGCAAATCTGGGATTACTAAAATGGAGGTTTCCAGACAGATAGAAAATAAAGTAGCTAAAAGGAGATACATATGTATGGTTGTACTTCAAAACATCTAATTCCCATAACATCGAATCTCAAAACAGCGAAACCATAACATCAAAAACCCAAAACACTGAAAACTCACAACATCAAAAACTCAGAACACTGAAACTTTGCATCACAACATTGAAAACTACAAAGCACATGTAAATAACATACCCTCCATCTATAACAACAAACTAACAAACTTTTTACTACATTTCTGCAGAAGGCCAAGCCCCCCTGCACCCCCCTATGTGGGGAGGGATCTGCCCCCACACCCCCTGTAAATTAAATATACCAACTCAAAGATCACACTACAGTGGAAAAAACTTAATTTCCTAACCCCACTGTATAGTGATCACCATACAGAATATACATATAATGTCTAAATCACTTATTTGTATAGCCTAAAAACACATACATGGTGGCAAAATAAACACTATATAAATAGTATAAATTCCTAAATTAAATAAATAATGACTATATAAATAAAAACTACAACATTTTATAGTGATACCACAAGATTAACAGATTATAACATTTACATGTTTGATGATACACTACTCAATTTAATGCATTTTCAATGTTATGAAATTCGATGTTATGAGTTTTCAATGTTTTGGGTTTTCAGTGGTATGGTCTCAGTGTTTTGAGTTTTGATGTTATGAGAATTAGATGTTTTGAAGGGGAACCGTATGTATTGGTGTGCAAGTTTGCGATTACTGAGATGAAGTATGCCAGATTTCAGAAGGACAGTACAGTGCTATCTCAGTCAGTTCCCACTCTCTGCTCCATAACATATAGTCTGTAATTGTGACATTTAATCATTTTAGAATAAGCAGCTTGAATTTTAACAGATACGAAAATGGGTCTATATTAATTCACCGAAATGGTATTCCGGCGAACACCTATTCAACGACCTGTATTCAGCAAAAATAGTTATCTGAAGCACACCGGACCAACCTTTATGTGACTCAAGCCCACCCAAGTGGGGGGCTTTGCCCACCACATCCCACCTAACTATATATACCAACTCTAGGATCGCACTACAGTGGAGAAAAGGGCAAAGTCCTGTAGTTGTCCATTGTCCTTAAGGCAACTATTTTGTTGGTGTTAGTGAATCGAGCGAATTGCTGAAGCAATTTTCACTGATTGTTGGTCGCTGAATAGGAGCTTGCCAGAATACCATTTCGGTAACCTAATACAGACCATGAAAACACTAGTCACAATCCCACCTCTGTTCACAACCAGAACTGTCTCAAATTACTAATAACTGACTAGACTAGCCAGTAACTGTGCTCTTTATAAAGCATATAATCAGGTACTATAACTGAACCCTACAGGGAAAGGCAGTTAAAAATTGCTAATATATGCATATATCTACTATATATATATATATATATATATATATATATATATATATATATATATATATATATATATAATGTGCTAGAGATTAACCAGCTAGCCACACAGTAGAAACTTACTTGCTGTAACTCCAGTTCATAAAGGAAAAAGTCAGATACTATAAATGCATCCTAGAGCAAAAGCCAATAGAAACTTGCTAATACATTTGTTAGACATTAACAGCAGAAAGACAACAGCACCTAGCCAGACTGTAATACAGCAGAAGCTTATTTGTAATTACGTCTAGTACAAGGTTGAACCAGTGTGCAGTGATAGATAAGTTTTATTAAGAATGCTTATTTTCAAGTAATTCTGGAAAGCTTAATAAAATATTTGTATGTAAAATCCTATCATCTTTAAGGACTGAGACCTGGTGGTAATATTTCCTGATGATTTACGTGTATAGTTTTTATTTTTTAATTCTTTATCTTTATCAGCTCTGACTCAGATAAGTCTTCTGAAGAGGAGGAGGTTATCACAGAGGAGGACTTAGCCAAACTAAAAGAAGAAGTTGAAGAGAAAAAGAAGCTTATTGCCACACTAAGAAACAAACCTTGGGCAATGAAACGTAAATTGGAACTGCTTAGGTATGGGCACTGCTGCACCCTCTTTAAAAAAAGCCTGTTCTTATTGTGGAGGTTTTCTTAATTTTTTGCATATAAATATAAGATATAAAAAGGATACTGGTCTATGTTTAGCTTTGATGTACTCCACCAGCTGGCCAACTAAAATTAGCATTTATTTTTGAAACAATAAGTTAGAAGAGTGTAATTTTGTATATCAGCAAATTTATATTGTCTAACTATACTGTTTCTGAATATGTAGCAAATAATTTAGAAACAAGCCAAGGTACATATTTATGCACATAACTGAAGTAAATAATTGAATATGATATTTTTCTGTTTACGTTTACATGTGCGTATTGCACAAGGGCGAACCGCAAATGACCGAAAGGCAGTCTGCAAAGTTTGCAAATGCCGAATGGAAAAAGGTTTGAATGTGCAATGAGCGAATGCACAGTGAGTTTCGTTCATTGCACATTCGACATTCTGGGGCAGATTGCACTATAGTGGGGATTGAGAAATGGTTCCTTTCCCCACTGTAGTGCGATCTCAGAGTTAGAATAATAAAGTAGGAGGGGTGTGCAGCCCCCCTGCTTTACACTTTGTTTTTTTTTATCGATATTAATGTTTGAAAAACAGTGAATCTGCTTTTCAATTTGCTGTTTTTCGAACATTAAGGTCCATCGACATGTCCAGTTTTGTGGTTTCGAGTCGCTCATATGAGCACTCGAATCAATGTGATTCACGGTTTCAAAGGTAAACCTATTTTTCCTACCACACAGACACATTGATAATTATATTTAGTTTCTGATGCACTTCAAAGACTCTAAGCTTGATTTACCTCAGTAAATTTTAGTTATTAGCCAGTTTATTTTATGCCCCTTGTCATAAATCATATATTTTATAATTTGTTTAAGGTTTATGCTGAATTCACCTCTAGTATCTCAAAAATGCTTGTGCTCCAGTCCAGGTATACTGCAAAAAGAGGTATAAATCCCTGAATTTTGCTCAGATAACCTGGGCTTGACTACAGTCCCAGAACTATAAAGATGAGAATTGAGTGGCAAATGCTGGCTCACCCATAGTTGGTGCTTTGGGAGGACTGTGACCTTTGCCCTTTGCCTCTTCTGTGTAAGTAGTGAAATGCATATACCTGATATAAGCAAAGATCTTAAAAAGCTGCAGCACTGGGAGAGGACATAGTCACATAAGGAAAAAGCCCTACCCCAACAATGGATGATGGCACCATTCTCAGTGCTTGTCTCTTTCCTACAAGAATGAACAGATGGGCTGATGTGCCAACATCCAAGGGGGGAGGCACAATGGCCATGAAGGAAGTGGGGCACATAAACATAAGCAACTGATGTACTCTAATAAGATGGCTCTTCTTTCCTTCCTTCTGCTTGAGAAGGTATTGCTGAAAAATCCTATAATTAGGCCATAAAAGTGCATTTGTTTAGACTAAAATAAGTGCAAAATTAAACCAGTAAATGGCATGTGTCAACATGGATTCACTATGTCATTTTGAAACAGTGAAATCCCGAATTTCAGTATTTCAAAATTACATAGCCGAACACACAAAACACCAAAACCCTACAGCTGCAAAATTCAAAATCCCGATGGTACACTGCAGATACAGCACACACAAACACATACACACAACTTCCCCCAACTCAAATATAATATCCTACACTACAGATAATCAGGGCGGCAAGCCCCCTGCACCCCCATGTGGGGGGCTGTGCCTCCCACACCCCCCCTACTTATATATACTAACTCCAAGATCGCACAATCAGACACACACAGGTAACTCACTCCCACACATTGTACACACCCTCGCACACACACATCACAGTCAAAACACACACTGACATACACTAAAGCCCCTTACCAACACACATACACATACATACATACCCAAACTCACATCTTACCATTCACACACCACAACACCAGAAGCGCTAATTCAAAATTTCAGGATTTTAAATTTCGTGTTTCTGGTTTATCGGTATTTCAAGACTTTGCTATTTTAATTTTGAAATTTGTTATTTCAGTATTTCGAAATTAAATAGGGAACCTGTTAACATGTACAAAGCACACAGTATTTTCCAAGGGATATTGAGTGGTAGATTGGAGTGGACTTTATCCAATATTAGCATTATCGGCTTTGCTGTTTGGAGCTTTGAACCATACCAACATTATTTCTGTGATAGTCCTAGGTACAATTATCAATAATGCCATAATTTATTTAGTCATCTTTAATGTGCTGAACTCAGTGATGTTTCTTCTATTGGATAACTTGTTTTTTTTTTCAAATTTTTTTTATTTTCCAAATAATATAATGTTTAACAATACAATCATCAATAAACAAGTATTATAAACCTTTATATACACTATGTACAATTGACCTGAACAAAGGAGGGGGAAAATTAATAAAATATATGAAATTAGTAACAAAAATTTATAATATTCAATTAATAAAGTATAAAGTTACACATTATTTAGGGTTCATTTTTAATGTCTCAGTAAGGGTTAAAATGCTTTCCCAAGGATTGTTTGTCCATGTTTTAGGTGAAATTCTCAATTCCTTCAGCTTGATTTCTAATGTCGCATTTTCTTCCATCAGTCTCAAGAATTCTTCCAGAGTAAGTTCTTGCGAAGACTTCCACTTTCTAATTATACATTTCCTTGCCACATTTTTATTCATTCCAATAGTAACCTTAACATTTAAGAGGACTAAAGATTTGGTTAAAATAAAGGTATCTGTGAATATAGCTTGGAGAAAAATAGTAATGTCTTCCCAGAATTTTTTTTATATTAATACAATCAAAAAATATATGAGCCCAGTCAGCTTTACAGTTTAAAGAACATCTACAACAAATTGATTTATCAAGTGAATTTAATTTGGCTAGTTTATCAGGTGTAATAAATGCCCTGTGAATATATTTCCATGTAAATATTTTCCATACTTGTAAATTAAATGTTAAGTTAACAGAACATAAAAGATTTGTTTTACTCTCAATTGATAGATTAGAGTGACATCCTTTTGCTATGAAATTACAATATCTTGCATTAGGGTCAGTTTTATATGTTATCGATATTTTGTATAATTTTGAAATTAAATTTGTCCAATTATAATTGTTGTAAATAACTTCAGATATTAGACTTATCAAATTTGGACTAGTTTTATAAGGAGAATTAATAATTTTACTATTAATTGCCTTAACATATAATACTATGCTTTGTAGTATCAACCAATTTGCTGATGGAATGTCATTGGATAACTTCTGACTGGCAGAAAAACAACACATTAAAGACAAAAGTGTATGATTTTGAATGTTAGTGTTACATCCAGGACAGGCTTGATCTGATTTTTGAAGGTAAAAGATTGCAATGTTATCCTTGATGACAGACTGATAGTTAAGGTACACACATCTACTTTTATTAAATACTCATGATATCATCTAAGGAATACAGCCTCAATCAAATAGCTTCATCCATCAGAATATCTGGCCAATGGTATTCAGGCCTTGTGTTCATCCTTTCTAGATTATTGCAATTCATTGTACCCAAGGCATACAGACACAAAACCTGGCTAACTGCAGCCAGATCAAAATTCCACTCCTCAGCTAAGCTACTAATGAGTCTAATATAGTATTATCATATTTCATCAATTTTGATGAAGAAACTATGGTTGCCTATCTTGTCATTGATCATCTACAGGGTTCTTGTCTTGGCTCAAAACATTGCAGAATTATTTTTCTTACAAGACGCTCTACATTTAGAACTTAATACGGTAGTACTTTTGGATTCCCTAAAGATGACTGACTTCAAGATCTATCTGAAGATTCACCTGTTTTTTCTTAAATTTTAACATTCAGCAGTACATATTAATGACTTGTCTCAACATACTTTTTACATTTATGGTAGTTTTATCTCAAAATGTTAAATCTATTGAAATCCACTATTCTGTTTGCTTACATGTATTCTGTGTGCTTCCCCTATTGTTTAACTTAACAAAGACTCAAGTTGATGAGTAAAATATGTTAGAAATCAACCTACTGAACAAAATTAAAAATTAAAAAGTTTTTGCAGGATAGTTTCCCCCTTGCACCCCAATCCCCAAACTTCTACATAAAAACTCTACCATTGCAAAAACACAATGAATGGAGAAATCTCGCAAAACAAAGGAATCACTGCTGGCACACACACACTTAAAAATACACTCACTGTGACTAATCACAGGAATCACTGCTGCTACACACACACACTTAAAAATATACTTGCTGTGATTAATCACAAGAATCACTGCTGGTACACACACATGCGCACACACACACACACACACACACACACACACACACACACACACACACACACACACACACACACACACACACACTTAAAAATACATTCACTGTGATTAATCACAGGAATCACTGCTGGCACACATACACACTTAAAAATAGATTCACTGTGATTAATCACAGGAATCACTGCTGGAACACATGCACACTTAAAAATACACTCGCTGTGATTTACTATAAGAAAACAGTCCTCACCAAGATCAATGACAGGGAGCAGAACTCAACAAGCGCAGAAGTCATGAAGATGACCAGAGAACTATAGGGAAGCCATTTTATGTTGTTAAGTCTGTATTATGACAGACATAGTCTATAATTATAAGCATTTGAATCAATCTGAAGTTGAAAACAATTTCAACTAATTGTTTATTGTCTGTTTAACACCTAAAATGTTGAAATCAACTCTTCCTGTCCCATCTTTGTGTTTATATATGTAAAAGGTAGAAGATTTTGTGTGGGTCACCAATCATAACCTGCTTATTATGTGTTTGAGACATAGATGCCAAGAAATCCTCCTCGAGAGTGAAGCATCCACATCAAGAACATGTAATAAGTGCATAGAGAGCACTGTCAGATAGGCAGTGTAACACACTCTCTGATGTTTACACTCATCTTACCGTGCCTCTGAACGATTGTCACAGAATATCCAGGTTTTTCTCATATGTTTGGTCTGTTCCTCAAGAAATCTGTGGTTTTCTGACAAATCACAGAAGGCAGAAGTCACTAAATAACATCAATTTCAGTTTCAGACTTCATATCCTTCAGAAAATGCAGGCCAACACAAATCCTGTCATTCTAGCACTTTCTAAGTTTTTAAGAGCAAGTCAGGGATAGACCTAAACCTTGTCACCACAATAAACAGGACACAATGGAGGGATAGATTCCTGTCCCAGAGACTTCCTATACTCTAGAACAAGCTACCCATCTATGTCAAGCAAAGTTCTTCATTAGCACCCTTCAAGAAAAATCTTGATGAGTGGATGGGAAATAGGAAATACACCCCAGGGATCACTTCTGTCTCTCTGCTGGACAGTGGCACAGGAAAATAACTTTCTTGGGTGGCGTAAGCTATGGTACCTTGCTGGCTACGCTTACGTAGGCCCTTGGCCCGATAGCCAAGTACCTACCTATGAACCTATGTTGCCAACACAGAGAGCAGACAGAAGCAACTCTTTTATTCTGCTGATGTTTACCTTAACAAGTTAAGCAGACTTTAATCACCATGCTCCATGTGATACATAATTATTAACTCTGGAATATTGATACTCTGACTAATATGTACTTTAACAATACTGATGTACTGATTTTTTATGTTTAACATTGTTTTAATATAATTACAGTTTTAACAATGCACTGCTTATTGTGATGTTCATTTCTCCATAGACTCTGAGATAATCATTTTATTAAATCTATCAGATGCTGAATGATATTCAAGTAGCAATCTTTACTTAGGATAGTCAGCAACAAAAGTATTCTATATTTACTGTAAAATTATAACATGGGTCATTACTTCTATTTAGTGTACTCATTTATCTGAAACTGTTTTATTTGTGAGCTGTTAACGTGTGTCAGGATTCCAAATGATTTGTGCAGTTTACACAGAATGCCTACTCAGTGATGTAGCACATTATGAAGGCCTGTGGCAATCAGCTCTCACAAGTCACTTGTGTGATTCCCTAATGTTCAACTTATCTAGCCTTTTAGGTTAGCAGTATCGGCCCAAATTATTTGCTTGCAGTGTATGTAAACATGTTAGGAGCTGTATAATATATATACTTTCTTTAGTAAATATTATGTAGAAACATAATAGCTCTTTTTTTTTTGTGGTCTTCAGATTATGTTGAGAGGGGGTCTCAACTGGGGGCTTGTAGAGTGGCAACTTACCTAACTAGAGTTCTGGGAAGAAAAAAGTAATGTTTATAAGATGAATAGCCTACACAATCAGGATCTGATTAAAAGGTACTGTAGAATGGGCATGACTTCTACATGCACTTTGTTGTTAGCACTCTCTCATACGGGCTCTCAGCACCTAGCAGTACAGCTGCAACTGTAGGTAGGGCTTTGATACTGCAGGCAGTGCTGCTTCCCTCTGTCACTGCCTGCAGTACCTTGTCTCTCTTACAGGTGGAGCTGTAACAATGCTAGAACAGCCAATTGACTCCTAAGGATGATTCTATTGCTTCAGGTTTCTACACTGCCATGATCTACTAATGTAGAACTCCAAAACGTAATGGAATTACAAACCTAATATTTGTTTTGGACACAGGGCTCCACTAGTCCTCATTAACATATGCAATTTGAGGACTGCTATAGCCCCATTTTATGGAATCAAACATGGAGTAAATACTTCAGGGAGCAAATTTTGTTTTGAAAAAGCATATGGCTGTTTTATACTTACAACCTATTGTGTTTGTTCAATCTGCTGTAATCCATCTCATTCTTCTCTAACAATGCTCCTGTACCATATTCATACTTTCTTTAGCTTTTAAAGTTAACTGTTGTGCTACTTCTACGAGTCATTATAATTACTCATTGGCATTTTGTAGCTATGTCCTTACTGTCCTCAAATATTACATCTGATAATATAGCAATAACTGATGATATGGGTGTGACATATTGAAGCTTTACCCACAGTCGGTATGGTTTAATCATGAGTGAGAAGCCAGAGTGATTAAACAAAGCCAACCATGGGTAAATCTTCAATATACTACACCACAGAGTTGGTTATTGCTATTATACAATGACATTATTTAAGAAAAAAATGACCTTTCTTGAATAATGTCTTTGTATAATGGCACCATGGTGTTCCTCTGCACTGTTTCCTGATTCCGCTGCTTTGTTGATGTACTGCTCATGCATATGGGACGTCGTTCTCACATTTATGCAGTGAATCAGTGTTTTGGAAAGCAAGCAACGGAGATAGGAAAATCTCTGATGCTTATATATATATATATATATATATATATATATATATATATATATATATACATATACATTTTTTTTTTTAACATAGGAAGTAAGAGGTTGAGAGCTATGTTCTAGATAATCATGAGTCTGTTTACAGCTGTAATGTTTACTAGTTGGCCAATGTAAAAATGTAAGATAACAAGGGATGTTGTTTGTTTTGCTGAAACTCGGTTAATAAAATCATATGAAAATGGCTCTTTTCTATGAATTTTCCAGTAAATAGTGGAAGGTGGATATTTGATTATGGGAGTAAAATACATATTTGTGTAGCAGGGATGGAGCCAGTGGCATATGCAAAAATGGGAAAAGGGGCTGAGGATGGATGAATTTGCATGGTCTGAGGGAAAGAAAGTCTGAAACTGAAATGCATGGCATTATTTAGAGACTTTGTTCCTCAGAGATTTGTCAGAAAACTACAAATATTATGAGGAACAAAGTCACTAAATGATGACACACATTTCAGACTTTCTTTCCTTCAGACTAATGCATTTCTACAGATTCACTTTATAATCCTGAAATACTGAAATATCGAATTTCAGTATCTCAAGACTATAAAGCCGAAAACGCACAAACCCGAAACCTCAAAACCACAAAATTTAAAACCATGAATGTCACAAAAACAATACACCATTTAAGCAAACACAAATATACCTACCTCCTGACACTACAACAAACTAAACCAGCACACACGAATACAACAAAACTAACACACACACACACACATAGCCTTGCTATATCAGGAAGGCAAGCCCCCCTGCACCCGCCCCAAACCCCCCTACTTATATATACTAACTCCGAGGTCACAATAAAAACTGGAAGACAGCAAAGCCACAACCACACATTCTATACCCCCCTTACACAAACACACATCAAATACATACAAACACGACCACCCTTAACACTTACACACTCACGCTCTTACCTACCTACCCTAACCCACACCTAAAATTCCCCAACACATTCACACACACACACACAAACCCTCCTCAAAACCCTTAAAACACATTACACTTACCAAACCACCACTCACCATTCACCACTGCAGGTTCGAGATTTCCGTATTCAACATTCTGAAGATTCGCGCAACTGCAGATTCACACTTTGGTCTCGAGAAACTGAAATTCGATATTTAGATTCCAAAATGAACTCGTTTCTACACATACCAACAGAAAAAAAAAGTGTGGCCACTCAATGATACTTTAGCGGCTGGTCTTTTACCATTGGTATATTCCCGATTTGCAATGAGCATGCAGGATGGGCTGACCAAGCAGCATGCTCCTGTTTGAATGTTAATGGCCAGTCATTGTATAATATGCATTCTACTCCAATGAATCAGAATTCTTCACACTGACTCTTATATTTTGGAGCAAACCAACATTTGTATGCTATTTTTCATAGTGTTATGATATGTTTTGTAAAATGGTATAAAATGGATTTCTCAGTCCTTCTAGAGGTAAACACTGTTCTATAAACATTTTATTCAGACCTGATATAATGAGGTCATCTAAAACATCTGCTCTATAAGTTTTTGCAGTAGAGTCATCAATTGCTTTTTATGATATTTAAAACCAGTTGTGCTCGGAACATTAAATAACATAATAAAAGCAGTGTGGAATAAAAATTGCATTGGATTTACTTTGTTCCGAGTAAATAAAAATATTAAATATATGAAAGCAGGTAGCCTGTTTTGTCATCCTTATATATATATATATATATATATATATATATATATATATATATATATATATATATATGTGTGTGTGTGTGTGTGTGTGTGTGTGTGTGTGTGTGTGTGTGTGGTGTGAGTGTCTATGGTATGTTTTCCCTTTTCCCCTCTGGTGTGAGATCTCAGAGTAGGTATATATAAATAGCAAGTAGTGTTTGGGGTTCAGGGGGTCTTGCCCTTCTTTGAAAAACTTCACAAATGGCTGTTTTCCTTGCAGGAACAGTGTAGGAGCTCCTGCATGGAACATGGCTGCCAAGCAATCCAGGAAAGTGCTGTTTTCATGTACATGAGCGGCCTTACACTGTTCCTACACAGAAAGCCATGTGGGCTGCAAATCACCTCATTTGCTGGTAAAAAGCATGCAAATGAGGTAATTTTGCAATCCACAAAGCTGGCCAGACTCCGTGCAGGAACAGTGTCGGAGCAGAAATGTATTCAGTTAGTAACTGAATACATTTCTGCATATGAGCATACGAAGGCAGGACAGCTCATGGAAAGCATGTATTACAGTCAAATAAACATGTCAATGGCAAAATATAAGCCATTGGCATTAATAATAGTTTATTTTTTTATGAAATTAAAATTTTTTGGGGCCGATCATGGCGGCTTAAGCTTAGGGCAGCAGTGTGTAAACAGGATCGTTACGAAAATAAAAAAAATTGCGAAAAGTCAATTTTAAGATAATTCTGTATTTTGCAATTATAGTCAATGGCATGCAGAGTGTAAACAATACAAGGGAGCACTGGTTGTCAATGGGAAAGGGTCTGTCTAAGTGCAGTAACTAAGGACTTACACACTGGGGTATGCAAATGAGGGGAGTTATACTGAATTACAGATTTCTTCAAAGTGTCAGCTAGTACCTAACCGTGTAGGTGCAGCAATACAACAGTGCAAGTATAACAGCTGAATGACTTCATAAGGGGGTGTGTCATGCTTGCTGTAAGCTCATTGGAGCTCTGTGGCCTGTGTTTGCCCTTAGCTAAGCACAGCTAAGGAAGAGGGTGTGTCTGAAGCTGTATTGTCTTATTCCATGAAATGCAGAGCGTGTTCTCATCCAGGATAAGTAATTTCTGCTTAAAAGTGCTTACTTTAGCTAAACAGGTGTGAGCAGCATGCAGCGGGCCTAAAAAAATAAATAAATAAATAAAAACACAGAAAATAGCAGAACTGTTTACATTTGAGCACCGGGTATGCACAGCGCACCTCATGGCTTAAACAGGGAGAAAGTGGGAAGGGGAAACATCAGTAGGAAGGCAATCAAGGAGAACTAGCATAGCTGGCAGGTGGAATCTATCAGAATCAGCAAATTACACATGCAGCAGCCCAGCACACTAATATAAACTATGCAAACACCCTACAAACTGTTTTTTCCCACAAACTCTACACTACCGGTGTACACAGATGGGGTATTTTTAACAGACAAAAATAACTAAATATGTTAGAGGCTGCTGCTGCTTTACTCCATCAATATGTGCTAGAGACTGAGGGTGGTGAGGAAGAGAATGCTGACAACTGACCCACAGTGAAGAGGAGGAGAAGAGTGTACAGATCCATGGCAACCTACCAGGGCCTACATGAGCTGGAGATAGAGCGCTATAGGATGGACAGGGATATTTTACAGCAAATCGTTGAGCTGTGATGGCCACAGCTTACACGCAGAACAAATAGAGGGGAACCCATCCCAGTGGATACCAGAGAATGTCTAGACTTAAGAATACTAGCCACAGGTACCTTCCAAAGACCAACTGGAGGATATCATGGGGGTCTCACAGGCATCACCATCCAGGGTACTCCACCAGTTTCTGGATGCCATGACACAACATGCCAATGAGCACATTTATTTCCCCACTGCCCATGAGGTGCTGATCACATGTATGCGTCTCTTCCACCATATAGCAGAATACCCTGACGTAGTTGGTGCTATAGACTGCACAGACATCCACAACAAAGCACCACCTGGTGAGTGGGGCAGGGTCTACATAAACCACAAAGGCTTCCCCTCCATCAACTGCCAAGTCATGTGCAATGCCCAGGCTATTATCATGAATGTGTGTGCTGGCAGCCCTGGAAGCTATCATGACTCCCACATCTGGCATTTCTCACAGCTGTATCAGGCATTTGCCAGGGGGGACATCCCATATTGCCATGTAGTGGGGGTTGCTGGCTATGCACTGGAGACTTGGCTGAAGACACCCATCAATAATGCACACACACCCAAACAAGAACACCATAATGAGGCACACTCAAACCAGAATCATTGTAGAGCATGAGTTTGGGATGCTCAAGTCACGGTTCCGCTGCCTTGACATATCTGGTGGAGCCTTGCAGTACTCTCCAGCTACATGTACACAAATGTTCATAGTGTGTGCCATGCTAGACAATATGATCCTGCGGAAACAGCTGCAGCAAGAACAGCACGGGGCAGGGCCACACAGGGCCCCCACCACCATTGCCAAGGCCAGCACAGGGACAGAGGGACTCAGAGGAGGAACATCCTGAGCCTGCCCCTGAAGGCAGAAGGAGGCATGCACAGTATGCCCAGGCCTTGGCAAAGAGGCAACGCACAGCACACACACTGACACTATAGGGACCCAGGGACTGATACCGCTTTCCAACTTGCACATACAGTAAAAGGGATGCCAAACATGACACTTCCTGAGCTTTACCATGTACAGAGAGTGTACTGTGTGCATCCAACATAGTCATTCCTCCAGCTCTGTCCTCAATACTGGCCCAGCAACATGGTAAGTCACTCTTCCTATCAATTACTGAATGGAGTAGTATGTTCTCATACTTGTATGTATGATATGGATGCAAGCATGCAAGGGATTTGGGTGGCTGAATGGGATAGCAGCAGACAGATATAAGGGACAGCAGGAAATTCATAACAAATACTGGTGTCAACATACTGGGCAGCACTACACAAGGGGACAACCTCCACTGCAGTACATGTGATGGCCCAAAGAACTGTGGGTGTCAATAGGTCACACACATGGATGTCAGTGAGGGTCACATATCCACCACCAGCCCCAAGGCTGGGCTAAGGCCCCCAAATGATGGCAATGGGGAACATCCCCCACCAGACCTACACAGACATACTAAAACAGGTCTGGCAGTTGCATTCCAGTTCTGAAGGGTAAGAAGTCTGAAACTGAATTATATGCTATTAAGATTAAACATGTGTACTCTACTGATATGCCTCTTGTCTGCATGATAGGTCACAATACAATATGAAATGGAAGCCAACAGAGTAACTGAAATACCAGTACAGTCATTTCAAATGTTAAAGTCTGCAGGTGGGCACCCCCCACAATCCCATGTAGAAATGCAGTAACAGATGGCCTGCAACACTCTCAAATGGCCTACAGTCCTCTGTCAAAGGCTCATGTTTCACCCATAGTGCCAATGTACAGAATGTCAGGGGGTCCTAACCAACAACCTAACAGTAAACAGAAAACAAATGCAAAGACATGTTGAAAAATGCCAGTAGCATGCCTTCCCATGTCCTACTGCAAGGACTGTGGAACAGGCCATAAATACTACTGCTATAAAGGCCCAACTATAGGGATACCTCTGAGATATTGCTAACATAGTGTTAGGTGGAGAAGAGACTAACGGGGGGGGGGGGGGTGTAAAAACATGGATGTCATGGGGTATGTAAAGTCTGAAACTCTAATGTCCGCTCATACTACTCCCGACTGCAAACCCATGAATGAATAGCCCCAAAACTGCTTGTAAATCACAATGTGAAGGTAAACTGACCAGATATATGAGTCCTGCCTCTGGGTAACCTGGTTGTATATGTACAGCCGAGAGGTATGGCCCCAGAAGGATATGGCCATTCCTTGAAGTTGAGAAAAGCACAAGAAGGGGAACCCCAGCCAGCATACTAACAAGGTGCTGCACCATTTACATAGAACCAGCAGTCTATTGTCTGTAGCTACCCCTCCATAATGGCAGGTGTGTGCCAGAATGTGTAGTCTATATGCCTCAGAATATTGGTCTTAGCTTCATTTATCTTGTATTTCCTGGTAAATAACTGTGAGCAAAGAATAATAACTGTCAGTAGTTGATAACATGACACATCACACTGTAAAACAGTGCATATGTCAGAATATCTATGCTACAACCAAACATGTCACACAAGCAGCACAGACAGCAATAGTTACAGTATCCCCTGTATGTTAAGCCCATTGTGTCTCCATATTAGCAATCTAGCTACAGATATCCTGCAGAAACAGTTTGCTAGGTGTAGCTGTAGCACACAAAACCCTGAACTGGAGTACAACCCTCCCTGGAATGGATGCACGTACTCAGTATAAAAGGTCATACTGGGTATGCTCCTATACTTAGAGAAATGAAGCCCATGTCTCACAACACAGTGGACTACAGATATTGGTTATTCCCAGATGTCTGTGCACACACACCAAACTGTACACAAATGATACTTCACACACACACACATTGGATAGGAATACACACACATATCTAAGGCCAACATAATATAATATGTCAAAAATAAGCACACAGAGACGTGGGAAAGAGAAAGACAAACAGCGACAGAGAGAATCCCATTATGAGGCCTGTCCCACCCACTACACATCCCATTCACCTATATCACATGATGTGTTGATGTAATTCACTGTAAAAATACCTTTGGTTAGCCCTCAGCCCTATAGTGTCAGTGGCTATTATGATAACTGTGTAACACTACAGTACAAATAGGTATCCATGTAGCAGTTGTAATCTCAGTTCTGTCAAATGTAAAGTTGTGTGTGAGTGTGCGTGTGTTTCTAGATGAATGTGGTTGAGGCAATTCGCACTCACTAAATCTCCCATACCCCTCCTTCAGCACTGCTGCTGATGTTACTCTCCTTCAAAGATATCTTTGGACAGCTCCCCAGCATATAAGCTCTCTGGCACTTGTGATAACAGTGTAATACTATAGCATAACAAACTAGTTAGATAGGAGTTCTTATCCTGGCAGCTGTGTAAATGTGTTTGTGTGAGAGAGTGTGTGTATCCTTGTAGAGTGCCAAAAAGAGTAGAGCCAGCATACTGTGTTCCAGAATTGTCTTTATTCAAATAAAACAACAAAAATCAGACTGGCTTTGGCCAGAAAATATCACAGCCTTCTTCAGTGCAAGTCAAATACAGCTTCTGTTGTAAGTTAAATACACCCATCTTAAAGCCTATTGGCCCATACTAGAATTGTTCATTCAAACCAGGTGGAAACAATCCACCCAGTTTAACAATCCACTTTTTTTCTTTATTATTTAAAATGGAGTGCCACCCAGTTTGATTGGATTTATTGCCCTTGATGATGTCAATAACCATGAAAGAAAATATGGCAGTGAGGTGTGTTAGATAGTGTTTATACAATGCATTGGTTACCTTTTTGTTTTTAATATTACTGATGTGTTCAGAAATTCTGATTCTGAATGGATGAGAAGTCTGGCCAATGTAAAAGCAACCACAAGTGCATGTAGCTTGATATATTAACCAGTCAGTACTGCAATTAGCAAAGAAATTTATATCATAAACTATAGGGCTATTGCGGCTGGAAAATTGTTTGGATTTTGTAACCTTGTCACAATGGATGCAGTGTCCACATGGGTAGCAGCCAACTAAAGGATCCCCCGATAGTGTAGATTGTACATATGTAGAGGATTGATTCAGTGTCCCACGCTTGTAATGATTAAAACAGGAACCAAGATTTTTGCCTTTACGGAAAGAAAACTGACATCTTTTTGGTATGATGTGTGCTAGCTCCTGATCACATTGTAAAATATTCCAATGTTTATTCACACTTTGAATTAGGTTGTCAGAATTCCTGGCATAAGTTGTTAGGAATCTAATTGGTTGTGATGCCGAATTGTTATGGTCTTTATAACTTAAAAATTCTTGTCTGTCAATGGAATTGACCAGATTACTGGCCTTCAATACGTAACCCATACCATAACCCCTAGATTTGAATCTGTTTGTGAGATCTTTCCTTTGTCTCTGAAAAGAGGAATCATCAGAGCAGATATGCTTTATTCTGATGAATTGCGATTTTGGGATATTCCGGGCTATGTGTGGTGGATGGAAACTGGACGCATGTAGGATGGTATTATATTGGGGATATTTCCTGAATACTTCAGTACTAAACGTGTGATCTGGTAGTCTGTTGATAATCACATCCAAAAACGTGACTTGCACTGAAGAAGGCTGTGATATTTTCCGGCCGAAACCGGTCTGATTTTTGTTGTTTTATTTGAATAAAGACAATTATGGAACACAGTATGCTGGCTGTACTCTTTTTGGCCCTTCAGATTTGTTCCTGAGCCGTGCATTTGCCTTTCGTGCAGGAGTGCTTTTTTGACTGTATCCTTGTAGAGACCTGATTTTGTGCCCATTCATGCTTACAACACTTCCTTTACCCCTCCTTTAGCAATGCTGCTGATGTGACTCGCCTTCAAAGATACTTTTGGACAGCTCTCTAACATATAAGCTCTGTAGCGCTTGCAATAACTGTGGAATACTATAGTGCAGCAAGCTAGTTAGGTAGGTGTTCCAATCCTGATCCTGGTAAATGTGAGTGTTTGTGTGAGAGAGTCTGTGTATCCTTGTAGAGACCTGATTTTGTGGTCATTCACACTTACAACACTTCCCTTACACCTCCTTAAGCACTGCTGCTGATGTCACTCAACTTCAAAGATACCTTTGCGCAGCTCTCCAACATGTAAGCTCCATGGTGCATGTGATAAATGTGGAACACTGTAGTAGCAATAACTACATAGTTATGGGTTTGAATTTCATTCCTGGCAAGTGTCTGTGTGTGTACATATGTATGTCCATTCCGCAAAGATTTTGACCCCATTTACACCCAGTACACATCACAGTGCATGACTTTAACAGTCCTGCAGGTATCATCCACCGTAGAAGTACCTGTTGGCAACCCTAAATCACGTAAGGTCAGTGGTGCAAGTGGTAAAATGTGTAATCACAATGATCCGAAAAGATAGTTAGATAGAGGTTTGAACCTCACTCCTGGTAAATGTATGTGTAGGGTAAAATATTTTTTGGAATCTCTCACCCACTGCATCACCCATTGCCAGTATTTACAAGGGCTGGTGATGTTCCTCACCTTAGAAGTACCTTGGGACAACATCCTTTCTATAAGCTCAGTGGCGCATGCAATACACTGTAGTAGCAATACATAGCTAGGTAGGAGTTTGAAACTCAGTACTGGCAAGTGTGTGTGTGTGTGTGTGTGTGTGTGTGCGTGTGTGTGTGTGTGTGTGTGTGTGTGTGTGTGTGTGTGTGTGTGTGTGTGTGTGTGTGTCCATCATCAGTATCCTGTGTGGGGATCTGTTGCAGACATGTGTGTTGAACTGTATGTGATATATTGAATTAATAACATTCAACTGTACAGTATTCTGCTGGACAATGAGCACATTTGTGACTGATATCTGTCATCACATACATACATACCTGTGGTATGTCAGCCAAACCATTGGCAGGTCTGTGAGCAATGGCATTGTAACATCATAGCCTACTTATGACTATTAGACATCTTCCAGATTTTCACAATGATGTCAAACCCTATTGTGCAATCAACATACATTAATGCATGGCGCAGGTATATTAATACAGTATCAAAACTGATGTCCCTTTTGACACCCATTTATGTGTGCCATTATCCAGACATACTGCTGTAACAGGCTGAGAAGTATGATTGAGCAGCAAGACTGTAAATACAGTGTGCTATACTAACATTTAACAGAAATGTATACCAGGTATCCCCTGAGCACATGTATGTATGCATATGTTCAGCTGGAAGGCACAAAACAAATCACATGGGTTTCAAGCAGTTAGGTAAATAGGTTGTGCATGTTGCACATGTGTGTAATATCAGTGTCAGTGCATACAACAGAAATATCCCGGTATATGTGAGGCAAAGCACCTCGCTGGCCTTGTTCAAGAGAAATCTTGACCAATGGATGGGAGATCGCAGATATACCCCAGGGATTACCTCAGTGTCACTGCTCAACAGAGGCACAGCAAAATAATGGGTATAGTTCCCCATACTAAAGGGGTGGCGTAAGCCACAAAACTATGGGCTAGGCTTGTAAATGCCCTCGGGCAGATAGCCTAGTATGAACCTATGAACCTATGAACCTATATATGTGTATAGCTACTGGTGGTTGCATTGCCCTGACACTGATGTGGGTACTAGAGTAGGCATGATTATCAGGTATTAATCAGATAAATGTCCACCTGTGTTATGACCCTTTGTCCATGCCTACCACTAACAGCTACATCAACACCTATATACAGTGGATATCACAAGTGTATACATCCCTGTTGGAATGCCAGGTTTGCATGCTGTATGACAATCAGACCACATAAGATCATTTCATAATGTTTCTCATCTTGAATGTGACCCCTAACCTGTCCAATTCCATTGAAATAAAATCAAAGGTGTTTCTAGGAAGGTGAGCAACTATCGCCAGGTGAAGATGTGCCATGATATTAGAGTCCAGACCAAGATAGATAAATGCTGTAACCATCTCAAGATGTGCATACACAAGTTTAAGGGTGTGCACACTCATTCAACTGCCTTATTGTACTGAGTATTATTTCCATATTTTTTCACAGAGCAGATTGTTATGTTTTCAATTGGATTGTACAGTCTATAGGTCACACTACAGGTGGGAATTATTATGAAATGAGTTATTGTGATGTCATGTTCCAATTGCACAAATACCAGGCAGTGTATCAGGGGTGTGCATTTTTTATATCCACTATAACTATATGGCCACAGCAGTTCCTGACCTGTATATCCAGCCCCCACCAAGGTAGAGTAATCCCCTTTGGTGGACAGTAGCAATACACAAACCACATAATAGGTTGCTACATTGGCTGCACAGGGACACATAGGTGCAGGCAACAACTTTGAAGCAAGTCCACCAATATTTGAACAAGCAGGTAAGTTCACAGGTGATGTCCTGTAAGGCTGACTATGACTATGAATCGGGCATATCCACACCACCAAGGACAATTGCAACCATGTCTCCACATATGTTGTAAGTCTCAGATGAAACAACACAAGTCACCCTGTACTGGGGGTAAAGAACACCTCATACACACATGGCGTGGATATAGGTAACATGCATCATGCAGGTTAGGTGGGAACATCGCCACCCTGTCCACCCCAGTCATACATGGAGATATGCACATCAACCACACTCCTCCCCTCAGCAATGGTGAGCATGTACATATTGACTACTGATGGCAACAACAGCATATCTCCATGGGGCATAAGAACATCAGTGTCTGCCTCCTACATGAACTCAGGCATGTGCTCAGAGCTCCATCACACATCACAGTCAAACACAGACCTGCCACCATCCACATGGAAGATGTCCACTGTCAACCCTCTACACAGAAATGTATGGAGGATTGAGGATTATGCAATCAAGTGTCCAACATTGGGGGGAATAAGATAGCTTAGGGACAGGCATGTAATGCAAGCTACTAGCAATACCCCAGGCATGTGAAGCGCATGCAATTTACCATGCACACAACCATCAGTAATAGCTATATTGCTTGTTGTGCATGTTTACTTGTGCTGGGGTTAACTGTATTGCATCACGGTGGTCACCACTGGGGCCTACCTGATGTGAATTAAACATTCCTGTAGCATACCTCACAACTTGTCAGTGCCAAGATGTCTGGACAGAGGCCAGCAAATTGTGCTGGACAAACGGCCTAAGGTAAGGTCATGCGTGACACATTACTGGTATACAGTGGATATAAAGTGTGTACACACCCCTCTTAAGATGCAAGGTGTTCCTGTTACATACTAATTAGGACCATAATATAAGTCCACACCTCTTCCAGCCTTTAATGTGACACATAACAGGTACAGTTAATTTGTAAAACCAAGCATCTGTACTCATGTAATGCACCTACAAGGCAGGCCACCTGTGAGGGCGGCAGACATCCTATCAGCATGATGTTTCCATCAGGTATTCAACAACCTCTCCTTTGACCACCACATTGCCACTGCGATCAGAATATCCTTCTATGTGGTACATCTCATTACTAAGGGTTTTGCATCCAGGAAGAAAGAGGTCATTGTCTCCCTCTACTCTTCCCTCATTAGGCCAATCATTGAGTACAGTGCCCTATTTGGCATGTACCTCACTAAACACCTGCAACAACTGGAGAGGCTGCAATAGTACCTCAGGTCAGGTGGCACAATGTCAGGGTAATCCTATGGGCTAGGCTTGTAAAGGCTCCAGGGCCATTAGCCTAGTACACATTTATGAACCTATGAACCTATGTATGATAGCTCATGCTGCTATATGTGTCACACACATGTGTGACACATCTATACAGGGGACTGTACAATGGTTTAACCTGCTGCATGTGAGGCAGATACTGTCACCACACTACATAAAGTAATGGCAGTGGGAGGTGGTCACCAGCCATGTATGGTATAGACATCAAAATGGTATAAGCCACACATAATATGATCCTCACACACATGCAAATGCAGCATTAGGATTAGAACTCCTGTCCTGCCTATCTAGGTATTCCTATTATAGTAGTACTCAGTTATCAGATGCGCCACAGAGCTTATACATTTCCACCTCTTCCAAAGGTACTTCTAAGGTAGATGACATCAACAGGTCTACTAAACTGGAGTGAAGGGAAGTATAAAGGGTAGTACACAGGCCAAAACTGGTATGAGCCAGCTAGTACATGACACAAACACACACACCTACCACTATTGGGATTAGAACTCCTGCCTATCTAGGTATGTTTACTTTAGTGTTATGCAGTTACAGTGTATGCTACATAGCTTACTGAACTTTCACATGGCCAAAGCTGCTAATAACTGCACAGCTGTGGTAAAGTATTACAGGTGGCAGACAGTATGCCTTCTGTTCCACCCATACATCATGCTAGTTCTTTCTGTCTTGCACTTCAACTAGCATTATTGCTTGGCACTTCACTAAGTTATTGTATCATGAAGTGTGGCACACCTGTGAGCCATCAGCAGTACTCGTTCATCATAGATGTCTCCCCAATACTAACTAGTTATGTCAACCCCTCCTGGCAGGTTTGAAGGGTGGTTATCTGTGCTTTCACCCATTGACCTGGTGCACATGTCCATTCTGGGGGACTGTTGCAACTGCCGCATGTACACAGACAACCCTCCCTCTAAACTCCAAATAGTCAGTCCTGTGAGGGTTACCCATATATCACCCAATGTGGACATATGCAGTCTCCAGCAAAGACTGGACTACCAGGTCAAGAGGATGATATCAATATCTGCACCACACCATGTGGAACACGTAGCTCACCATGACACCCACTTTGACAGCCATGATATACAATGAAAAGCCACACACCCACCTTCTCAGAGGCACTCAATGGACATTTGGCCAAACAGCACAGACCAGTAAGGCAGGCACCCACTCAGACACCGCAACATGGCACATGCCAAGGGACACATATTTAACCTACACAGTGTGCCCCCAACCTAAGCCCCTAAGGCTAACCATGTTGCACAATACAGTGATCATGGGTAACTCAATACTGAGGCACACACATCCCACTCACTAGGTTGAATATGGAGCATGTAACAGCCAAATACCAATCACATGCCAGCATCTAACACATGACACAGCCAGTCATGTCACTCCACAACAACTATGAGTATCACCCTGTATCCATGTGGGTGTGAATAAATTGGGACATACCTCTCTGGACTACATGACAGGAGACATGGTTGAACTCTCTGCTTATGTGGTTCAGGCAGTGTGACAGCAGCCCTGGGCAGTGTACCGCTGTCACCCAGAATGATGCTGTGGTACTGTCAACAGATGGTTGATTGCAACATTGGCTTACGTGTTATGTGTCATTCTCAGGGGATCCAGGACCTCTGTGCTTGGGATGGCATGATTGGCAGAACCCAATGACTTGCCACGGATGTCCTACATCTGTCACCACTGGGTTGTCAGGTACTGGCTACGTGTCTTGCCACCCCTTTGGTGCCATATTAGGCAGTGTTCCTAATGTTATTACCACCATAACAGCTACAAATGTATGCAATCTAAGGGTCATGCTGCTCAACAGTGGACATCTGTCAGGATGCAGTCACTCATAGCAGTTGTTGGAGTGGAGGACACATGTCTGCTGTAATGGAGAGGTGGTTCACAGCAGCAGATAGCAGACCTGCAGTATCAGGCTATGACACATTCCACAGCTGTCAGCCCCCAAACATGGACCACATCATACCTCCACAGGTAGTGTTGTCTCCATATTCATTATGCATAGGAACACCTCCCCATCATAATGCATTGGAGATACTTCCAGTACAACTGCCTTGGGGTAATAGTGCTATCTAGACCATAGCCTGCTATGGGTCCACATCTATGTCCCTAGACTGTCAATGTACACTCAACACCCTGCCATCTCGGATGGTCCAATGCAATGCTAACATAGTATGAGTCTTCAACTACACCTCCATCACCTGGGGAGTGTAGCCAATTGAGACAAAATAAAGTGGAAGGTGCTGCAAAATAACACAAGGAACCAAAAACACCAACAAGATGATAACAATGGTACTTGGAACATTTAAACTATTTCTTTATTATTAAAATAATCCACAACTCATTTTTTTTTTTTGCAATATGTTGAGCGCTTTCATCAACACAAGTTGACTTCCTCATGAAGTCAACATGTGTTGATGAAAGTGCTCAACATATTGCAAAAAATTAAAAAAAAATAAAAATTTGAGTTGTGGATTATTTTAATAATAAAGAAACAGTTTAACCATTCCAGGTACCATTGTTATTGTCTTGGTGCTGTTTTTGGTTCCTAATGTAGCCAATTGCCAGTACAGTGGCACAACACTTCAGGGATTCATCATTTCCATTGCCCTAGACCAGGTCATACTGACCCCTGGTACAGGATGCAACAACCTTGACCTGTGTTAACCATTTAAATATCGGAATGTTGCTCATCCCCAGATGTCAATCCCTGCATAGTGAGATTCACACAGACTGTAATCAACATGAAACTCAAAATGTCAGCAACACCCCCCACAAAGATAACCAGCTGGCAAAAACTCTCCAAAGCTGACTTTGCAGCCATGAAAACAGGGGTGGATGTCTTCATTGCACCCATGGCAATGGGATGTAGCTGCATGACTGTGGAATCATATACATAGGCACTGTACAAGCAGGTACATGAATGCATGGTACTAGCCAGAGCCAACAGAACCCAGACACTGTCCTCCAAACACTGGGAGACAATGTGATGGTCCCCTGCCATTACTAAAGTGTACATCAGAAGGAGGACACTGTTACAGGGAAAGGTGGTGTCCCATGACTCTTGAACTCCCTTATTAGCCTCAAACACAACTTTGGATCCCTCATGGAGTCCCAGACAGGCATCTATGACAGCAGAGATGCAGCAGACACTGACAACAGTCACAACAACCTTGATAGTTACATTAACAACCTCCACCTCCACAGCATTAAACACAAGTGCTGCAAGTTACTGCACAAAGCTAATACCTATCCTGAGACAACAGATATTGGCCACAGTCTTGGTAACACATTCAGTGGCAGCTTTACCCCTCTCTCCCCCTACAAGTGAAGTGCTGAGTGAATGTGTTCTCACATGCTGTATCCCATTTCCATTCTAGGCATCTGTATGTCACCAGGATGTGGCCCTGCAGTGAGGCCACAATGTATGGCAATGTGGTGACACATCCCACATGTCATAGGCAGGGTACAGTATGTACACGGTAATTCTCGTTCTGTGACACAGTGATTGCATATGCCACACAGATTATAAGGCTGATGGTTGTACATAGGTACATGTTGATGGAAGACATATGTTATAGAATGGAGAATGGTACATGTTCTGGTTTGGACACACCTCCGATCGCCAATAACCACAGCCACAGGGGATATTCATCAACCAAACACAGTGGGATTACTATTCACACACACACACACACACACACACACACACACACACACACACACACACACACACACACACACTAGCCAGTACTGAGATACATAGGTTCATTGCTTCATAGGTGTGTAGTAGGTGAACGGACCTGAAGATGGGTCTGAAGGCTCTACATGTCTAGCCCAAGGGAATACCTTGACATCAGGCCACATGACAATAGTCCCCAGTGTGGCTCAGGAGTATAGTCACTGGAGTGGTCCCCAGGGGTGGGTATTCTATTCCCCATCGACTCATCCAGCTTTCTATTGTGAGTGGCCAGTGATATGCACTGCTTCCCATGTATGTGATCTATATTCCATAACATGGGCAGTGTCTGGGTTGTGCATATGTCCCACATGCATGTTCTTTGACATGTGGAAGTATGCTTGAGGTCTCTGGGGCATGTTGTGTGGATAGATTGGTATCTTCTGATGTAGCATTCCTGACACCATTTGGTGAGACCTGGCTATGTAACTGAAGTAGTGATTGCACCTACATTGACAGTATGATATGGGTGGTCAGTGGAGTTAGTGGCGTCTGTCCATACAGGGCATGTGTATAAGGCATGCTATTCCCTTTGTGGGGTACTTGCAGAAATCCAGTGGGGAACATGGCAAAAGGGCTACTGTACACATTGATTGGGCTACTGAAGGGGTGGAACAGGGTGCCATGTCCTTTTACTTGCTGGATAACACACAGTCAGTCAGGAGATGTGAAACATCAAAGTACTTTCTGATGTCAGTGGCACTGTTGTGGTCAAACAGGCATGTAGTCCACTGCAATCACACCGTGGGTACTATCTGTGATGCAATATGCAGGGAAACTACCAATATAGTTATTGTTGCCTAGCCAAGTGTGTTTGTGTATGATACATGGGTGGAGAGTGGTCTCTGAGTAATAGAAGGGTTGCCTATATTGTTCACTAATCCATACTGTCACATTTAGGGCTGTGGATTGTCTACACCAACCTCTATGGTGTTTTCCAACTATTGGCCTTGTAATGTGGACATTATGACATATACTAGGTCCTCAACGTAATAATTTAGCAAAACCCACCCCTAATGGATCCTGTTATTGCACATGCCCTCTATAGGTGTCTTAGCTTTACTAGGCAAACATGTCATACTCATAATCACAAGTAACATGGATATGGAAAACATCCCATTAACTGGCCTAGCAATGGCACAGTCACAACTGTTTGACAGACACCTCTGCGGTTGTCATATATGAGCTGTCCTTTCCCAGGTGAGTCAGGTTCCTGAGCTGTGATCCCACCTCACAACCTCTCAGAGCATCACATGTGGACAATGCCTAGAATGATGGGGGATAAATAAGGACAGACTTTAAATATACCTGTACAAACATGGGAAGTTTGTAGAATGATACATTTAGCTTTACAGTGAATATTCTTAAGGATGTGGAGTCTTAAATTCAAGTGTTTGTCATTACCTGATGACTTCAATCCTTAGCTATTTGCCAGAAAACTACAGATCTCAGGAGGAACAGGCAAAAATATATGATGGTAAAATGTGAACATTCTGTGAGGATCTGTACAGTTGAGAGGTATGTCTGTGATATCTCCCACTGCATAGAGGGCCAGATGCTATGGCCATAGCAGCTGTTGAGCATGACATTAGTAGAGCATGTCTTGTTGGGACATATATTCCTCCAAATCATATTTCCCATTATTAGAGACCAAGTACTACAGTCAATTATTTGCTTACATGTTCCACTTACCTTTTTTGTTTCTTCGCTTTCCCACTTTATGTTTCATGTGTTATTTCTCTCTCTCTCTATCTCTCTTTCTCTGTCCACTACAGGGATAGAGCTGGTTTGAATAGGTGGCAGCATGGCTTTGTAGGTGATGCTCATGACCAGGCAATGGCCTGTGCACTTGTTGGGGTTCCGCACTTGCTAATTGCATTCAGAGCAGCTGTGTAGTTCTCTCAATAGCAAATGTCATCGCAACACACTCCTATAAATGAGTACTCCATGTGGGTGTTGGCCCTTTCCCTTACTTGTGAGGAAGACATCCTGGAGTTGTGTGAGCTACTACCTCTTACAACAAGACTTGTGGAGACAAGCCAAAAAATGATGGGGAAGGTTCAAGACTTAGGAGCAGAATGTGAGTTTTGCTATTATATGTTTGGAATACTGCTAGTTTAACAGGGTTTGTCTGCACATTCTACTTCTGCATGGGTTTCAGTCTGACAAAGTTCTGTCTCTGCATAGCTCTCAACTGTAGGGTCATCCACATAATGGCCACAGGTTAGCCTGTTATGTATGGGCTGATCCCTAAACAGGCGTTGTCCTTGGCAAATCAGTAGCATAATCTGGTGATTGCATTATGTAGATAGTAACATCCATTAGTTTTTCTGACTTTATATCCCACAGAAAAGATATGTTACAACAAACCCTGTAACATCAGCAACATTCTCAGTGTATATCAGCAATAATTCATGTATGGCTGTGTATATGGGCTTCTGTCCACCAATTATGTCAGGCTTTGTCCAGATGTCATACAGTAGTAAGTGGATAGATATACTGGTCTATCATTATTTAGTACTGTAATTCCTGCTGAGAGGAATGGCTGTCAAACATGTTGAAGTCTGTACATTCAAGAGGTAGGTGTATAGAGAATGCTCTTAGATGGCCTTGTAACATATTTTTATGTGGGGGACAGTAACACATGTTTTAAAAGTAGGCTGTTAGAACATGTCAGATGTATTACTGATAAGAAATATGTCAGTTCTATAGCTGTACATTTGAATAAATCACACCATGTGGACAGTAGTGGGTCTCAAGGTACTGTTTTTGAAAACGTCTGTTCCACAATGTGATGAAACATTCATAAAAGGACAAGTGTTATGTACAGACTTCAATGTATTAATATTAACTGTGATACTTTATCCTGTAGGGGGTTAAATGATGAATGTAATTGGAGACTGTGTATTTAATTATGTAATTAGGTGTTAACTGCTACTTGAGATTAAGGCATGTATTTCTGGTGATGTTTAATCCTTGAAGGCTTTGGCCAAGACATCAGAGTATAATAAACATGTGTGAATTATTGGCTGGTTGTATTTTTCTTTGCTATGTTCAGATATTTTATTTGTTTTTCTAAGAGATGGTATGTCTGGCCATTGTGTATGGCCTATTATGATTTTGTAGCAATGTTCACTCATTTATTTGGACTGTGGGGGGGCAGATGTGAGTATCATGGCTGCTTTTGTATCCAACTGTGCATGCTGCCCCAGTTGTGGGTGGTTTATCAGCAGCATATGTTTGTACTGGCATTTTAGGACATGTATGCATGTATATATATATATATATATATATATATATATATATATATATATATATATACATACATATATATATATATACATATCTATATATATATATATATATATATATATATATATGTATATATATATATATATATATATATATATATATATTTGTATACGTACATTTATATATATATATATATATATATATATATATACACCTCAGTATTTATTGGTAATATATCTATATATTGTTGTACACATATATGTATCTCCCTGCATATCTCACTCTTTCTCTATGTATGTTTCTATTCAGATATATATATTTATAGATACCAATCCTTCCTAATTGCACGCATGACTCTTCCCTATTGTAAACTGGCTGTAAAGAAGGGTATGTTTGAGAAAACATCCTCAAACTATGCAGCTCAGGTGGCTTAATGCTAAATTGCATAGGCTATGGTGTGCAGGGTCCTGTGTTCAAGGGCTATTTACTTAGTTGCTAAGCAGAACACGTATTGTTGGATACAGAGTGGTTAAGGCAGCTTTAAGTGGGTTTGTGCAGGTTTGCCCGATGGTAAGCGGTGCTAACATACGGTTAAACAAGAAGGCTCTCTCACCATGTAGGCTTCACTTACCAGTGCGAAAATCTGCTTAGCATTTACATTTAAGCAATGGTTACACCTGCTAAGCATAGCTTAGCCTTGGTAACCAGTCATCACATTCCAGTCTGATAAAATAGCAGGGTAATGACATCTTTAATAAGTGCACTTAATTTCCTGTACATAATATGCTTCTATGTGCTGTCAGTACAGCAGAAAGGGGTGTGAGTATACTGTATGGGACACCTGGATATACATGGGTAGTACCACAATATTTTCTCTTTGGATTTATTTCATACATTGGTAGTATCCCATGTTATATGCAGTCACACTTGCATGTTAGACCAGCTACAGTACAGTGGTTGATAGAAATAGTTAAACACATATGATATCATTACTTTAGTTCTTTTAACAGTGCTTTTTCAAGTAAGAATAGATTGCAGATTGTAGTACTGAACCCATACACCCCTGCATGCAAAGCTGGACTCTGAGCACTGAGTATCTTGTTCTAGGTGTTTGAGCTGTATGTTTATATGTATCTCCTACTGGATCTTGATCTGATATGTTGATATTAACTGTAGACTACTGTGTTCTTTGGACATGTCATCGAGGACTGCTGTCATGTAGTAATGGCATACCTTTCAGTTTCAGATGTGTATCTTTCAAAACATTCATCCTAATGCATAACCTGTTGGCTATCTACTTTCAGTCTGCCTTGTGTACAGATGTGCAGATGTAAGGTATTGCTATAGCCATACCACTATGTAGGCACCCACACTGTATTGTGCTGTGGGCCTGGACACTGCTACTAGTTCCAACATATGGGATATTCCTTAATGTGGGCCTTGCCCCATTTCCTTGCCTGTGTGAGGGACATTACAGAGGTGGTGGCCTACAGATTCATATACAGTGGGTGGCAATATGCCACAGGACAGGACATGGGGAGACAGCCTACCAACAGCCAACCAACATGGGGGACATATCCCCAGATTTGTGAACAGATTCTATGTCATCAATGCTGTTATACAGTAAAAACACAAGAAAGCAGTCCCACGGCACACCAAATCCTAATAGTAGATAAGCGTTTCCTTCACAAGAGTGTACCACACTTCCGTATACAGAGTCTTAACGCAAACTTTATTTAACAAAAAAAGGAGCGTTAACCAATGCTTGCAGCTTCTTCAGAGAAAGATTTAAAAAACCCGCCATTTCACAATTTTTATATAGCCACGTCATTGCGTGATTAAATCAGCAATACATTTAAGATAATAAAACCTATTCACATTTTAAATGAATTAATATGCCCTTTTAAGTAAAACTTTAGGAGCTCTTGCAATGTCAAAAAGTGCACTATGCCATTAAGAGTGTTACGAAGTAACCGCTTGTCCAAATCCATGAAGTTTACATAACTTCGCCTACAGGCAATAGCTAAAAATTAATAACATCAATTATGCTCTATATGTTAGGACAAGTTCCTTGCCTTTTTGTACATAAACAATTAATTACTTCATTTCCATCCTCTTAAAAACAAGATCTACAACATCACATATGTAATTAAAAACTGTGTCTAAGTCTAAAAAACAAAGTTCCAATAAATATTAAAAATGGAAAATACACCATCAAGAAAATAATAAACATTGTAAATTCCCATCTTGTAAATAAATACTGTTGATCAAAGGAATAAAAGAAATAAAAACATGTCCATTTTTTGGGTCTGCTTAACTATACAGGGGGGTAAAAACCCTAATAAATATGTCCCACATGCATGTTCTTTGACATGTGGAAGTATGCTTGAGGTTTGGGGGGGAGACCTGGCTTAATTGTAACTGAAGTAGTGATTGCACCTACATTGACAGTATGATATGGGTGGTCAGTGGAGTTAGTGGCGTCTGTCCATACAGGGCTTGTGTATAAGGCATGCTATTCCCTTTGTGGGTACTTGCAGAAATCCAGTGGGGAACATGGCAAAAGGGCTACTGTACACATTGATTGGGCTACTGAAGGGGTGGAACAGGGTGCCATGTCCTTTTACTTGCTGGATAACACACAGTCAGTCAGGAGATGTGAAACATCAAAGTACTTTCTGATGTCAGTGGCACTGTTGTGGTCAAACAGGCATGTAGCCCACTGCAATCACACCGTGGGTACTATCTGTGATGCAATATGCAGGGAAACTACCAATATAGTTATTGTTGCCTAGCCAAGTGTGTTTGTGTATGATACATGGGTGGAGAGTGGTCTCTGAGTAATAGAAGGGTTGCCTATATTGTTCACTAATCCATACTGTCACATTTAGGGCTGTGGATTGTCTACACCAACCTCTATGGTGTTTTCCAACTATTGGCCTTGTAATGTGGACATTATGACATATACTAGGTCCTCAACGTAATAATTTAGCAAAACCCACCCCTAATGGATCCTGTTATTGCACATGCCCTCTATAGGTGTCTTAGCTTTACTAGGCAAACATGTCATACTCATAATCACAAGTAACATGGATATGGAAAACATCCCATTAACTGGCCTAGCAATGGCACAGTCACAACTGTTTGACAGACACCTCTGCGGTTGTCATATATGAGCTGTCCTTTCCCAGGTGAGTCAGGTTCCTGAGCTGTGATCCCACCTCACAACCTCTCAGAGCATCAAATCTGTACAATGCCTAGAATGATGGGGGATAAATAAGGACAGACTTTAAATATACCTGTACAAACATGGGAAGTTTGTAGAATGATACATTTAGCTTTACAGTGAATATTCTTAAGGATGTGGAGTCTTAAATTCAAGTGTTTGTCATTACCTGATGACTTCAATCCTTAGCTATTTGCCAGAAAACTACAGATCTCAGGAGGAACAGGCAAAAATATATGATGGTAAAAACTTGCATATTTTCTGTCCTTGACCTAGCACTCTTGTGTGGGGTCATTTACTGCACTGTTATAACTTGATATTACTTGTGAACCTCTGCTATCTCTGTAAAAAACAAAAACAAAAAAAAATCTTGCTTTTTTTCCCACTTTTCTGAGAGTTAAAAAAGTTCAGTTACAGGCTTGCTGTTCCTGAACTGTTTGAAAGTTTCTGTGAGGCCATTTTTGCTTGGGCTGAAGGAGGGTCTCTCTGTTCATCAGTGGCAGTGACTAACATTGAGCAGCTTCCCTGCCCCCCGTAGAGGTGGTTACTGACTTGAAACTGTAGTTTTATTGGCCACTAGGGGTCATTTCCATAACTCCTTCATCTTCCTCTCTTAAAACCTAGTTGCCTCGTGGTTTGAGCGTCTTTTCAGGCTTGTTGGCTGTTGGTGAAGTACCCTCCAAGAGGAAAAAATGCTGAGAGAAGAAGGGAGCCATTTTTGAGATTTTAAGTAGTTTTTCTCTGTTTATTTGCTAAGTTTTTCTGCATAGCTGCCTAGCTTGAGCATTTTCTGGCTTGTTAAACTTGATTTCTGTATTAGTAGCTGTATTTAGAGCACAACCAAAAGCTGTTTGCTGAATTTCCTGTTTGCACTTAATTTTAAATCGTTTTTTTCTTAAAACTTGCATATTTTCTGTCCTTGACCTAGCACTCTTGTGTGGGGTCATTTACTGCACTGTTATAACTTGATATTACTTGTGAACCTCTGCTATCTCTGTAAAAACAAAACAAAAAAAATCTTGCTTTTTCCCACTTTTCTGAGAGTTAAAAAGTTCAGTTACAGGCTTGCTGTTCCTGAACTGTTTGAAAGTTTCTGTGAGGCCATTTTGCTTGGGCTGAAGGAGGGTCTCTCTGTTCATCAGTGGCAGTGACTAACATTGAGCAGCTTCCCTGCCCCCCGTAGAGGTGGTTACTGACTTGAAACTGTAGTTTTATTTTCGCTTTGGGTCTATTCCTGCTTCTTTCCAGCCCCTGCTATCAAGCACGCTTTAACGTGCTTTAGCGATGTAGGAGTTGCCACTAGAGCAGCATCGGGCAGCCGGTTAAACAAGGTTAAACTCTTTCTGGCTCCAGAAAGTCTGTTCTTCAAATTTTCCCTTAGAACTGCTCTGTTAGGAACCTAAACAGTTTACACCTATACTAAAAAGTGTAGCACTTGTTCCAAATAGCTTTTCTTCTCAAAAGCTCAGCACTTGTCTTATAAGCATATCCCTTGTCTTATAAGCATTCTCTTTGCAGGTCAAGCACTCCTATATTATACAAATCTCTCACTAGCAAAACCCCCCAGGAGTGCCCACTTCCCTGCTAAGCCCACTACTTTTCTGTCTCATACCAACTCATAATTCTTTCTAGCATGTCGAAGGGTCAGATGCTGGCGTCCTCTCCTGCCCATTTGGTGAATCTGGGAATTCTGAGACAATGTTACAATTGCCTCATGTACACGGACAACCATCTCCTCCTCCCATGTAACACTAACACTTGTGAGAGATGCAGCTATTTAGCCAGACTGGAGGCTGAGCTCTCTCAACTCAGGACTGGCAAGACCAGGCAGGAGGAGAAGGCAACTACACACACCACAATACCAGTCTCACATAACTCAACCACACCACTGAATCAAACACATAAACACACTAAGACATACTCGAGGCTCTGAGTAAAATTTACCTAAACAGCAGAGGCCTCCAAAGCAGACACCAAGCAACTGCAAACTCAATACACCACACAAACAACACATAAACAACAAAATCAGTGTGCAAAGCAGTCACTGCCCTTAAGGCCAAATACAACACCAAACATACTTGTCATAGGTGACTCCATAGTCAGACACACTGACGTCCCGCTCACCAGACTGAGTAGGAGAAGGTCACAGTAAGCTGCCTGTCGGGCTAGAATCCGCCACATAACACAAGCACTCAGGTCTCTCAACAGCAGGTACAAGTCGACTCAGTCATTGTCCACGCTGGTGTCACGACCTGAGATGTACCTCCTTGGACTACATGAAAAGAGACATTGAGGAGCTCTCTGATTATGTAGCCCAGGCAGGTATGACCCTGACCTTGAGCAGTATCCTACCTTCACCTAGAATGATGCCACAATACAGTGATAAGATGATCAGCTTTAATAATTGGCTTAAATTCTGGTGTCATTCAAAGGGGATCAATGTCTGTCTGCCTGGGATGACATGCTGGACAAGCCACGCTGCTTCAGAGGGATGGCTTGCACCTGTCACCCTAGGCTTCCGGATATTGGCAAAGGCTCTTGCCACCCCATAGTGCCTTTTTAGGCAAGGCTCAAACTCTAAACCTACCACCCTAGAACACAAAAAGTAAAAACTAAGGGTAATGCTGCTCAATGCCAGAAGTCTCAATCTCAAGATGCACACTCGAGGCCCTTCTCAGTATGGAGAACATCGATGTCTGTGCTGTGACAGAAACCTGGTTCAAGGCTCCTGAGAGCACCCCAGCACTAGCAGGTTTCACCTCATATCATGCTTCGGCCCCAAAATCCGGACAACACCAAGAAAGGAGGGGTGTCCATATTCATAAAGGACACCCACACCTCAAGGTTGGTAACGCACGATGCATCGGAGACCATCCAGGTGCAATTAACCATAGGCAAGACTGCTCTGCAATTTGTAGCATGTTACAGGCCACCCTCTCAAACTCAGGAACCTCACATGGCCTTCCTGAAAACAATGGAGGGATAAATGTATCTCCAAACACCATCATACTAGGTGACTTCAACTACCCTAATATAGACTGGGAACACTACTCAAGCCCAAACACTCTAGCCCAAAGGTTCCTGGAGTTCATAAACTCAAATGCCATGGAACAACTAGTCACCATCCCCACAAGAGGAGAAAACATACTTGATCTCATCATCACGAACATGGGATCACAATGTTCAACACCCGAAGTATACCCCTCACTGGTGAGATCAGATCATAAACTAATCTCGCTGGAGGTGCTCATCCTACGCCCACCTGTAACAAAAAAGATCACAGTGAAAGACTTCTCAATAGTCGACTTCACACTTCTAAAACTAGTGTGGTCTCCTTTAAGGCCCCTGAGCCAGTGGTAAACATTACTCAAACCGCTGAATCACTTACAAATGCATTCTACCAGCACCTACAGGACTGCATGGATCAGGCAATCCCAAACAAAACTAAGACTCTTTGTACCAAAGGCAAGCGTCCAGTCTGGTGGACCCCAGCCATAAACAAGCTCTACAACAAAGGAGGAAGCTACTACAAGATAGAGCAAAATCCTTGAAAGGTAAGACACCTTTGATCATTATAAGTAAAAAACTAAGAGCTCTCATAAAATCATCCAAGGCAAATTTTGAGAGAAAAATCGCCAAGGATTCAAAAGACAATCATAAGGCCTTCTTTAGCTATGTTAGAAACCTAGGAGGAAACTCCCAAATATGCTCAGAATTAGTTCAAAATGATGTGAAGATTACTGAAATCCCACACACACTGCTAAGCAAATACTGGCTGACAGGTTCAGTGCAAATCCCCAAAAAGGAGAGAGAGAGATATCTATACCAGTAGAGGATTGTAGCTCCCAAACATTTAACGCCCAGGTGAGAACTGTTCTCTCCAAAGTAAAACACAGCATCCATATGGACTGGATGGTGTCCTCGCTGTGTGCTCCATGAACTCTAATGAGGAATTAAACCCAGAAAGTTAGGATACACAGCTGTTTAATCTTTAGCCTCACCTCTGGTGATACTGCATCTATGGAGTGGCGCACGGGCGACTGTGGTCCCAGACTTCACAAGGGGGCGTAGCCTCCACCGGACTTGGAAATTACCGGCCCCATTAGCTTTCTGACAAGCCTTTATCTGCAAAGCCATGGAGAGGATCATAATGGAACCCTACAAATAAAGACATAGGGAACTTGCAGATCTTTGGATCCAACCCAGTTTGGCTTTTATCAAAGGCAGATCATGCCTTTTAAACTTAATACCTTTTTCGAGACAGTGTCACCAAGGCCATTGATGAGGGAAAGGCAGTCCATACAGCCTACCTTGGACCTTGGGCAAAGGCCTTCTACACAATACCCCACTCTTGTGGGTAATTTCATCAAAAACCTTCACCAGCTTGAATGTAAACCCATACATCAAGCAAGATGACAGGCTGCAAACTGGCTAAGCTGGTGTGAACCCACAGGGTCAGAGTTGCTGGAGCCATGTCAGACTCAAAGCCTGTCACAAGGTGGTGAAACCTTACAGGGCTCAGTCCTGGGTCCACTCTTGTTCGGCATCTACTTTTCTGGAAGTACAAGCAAACACAGTGGAGGGCAGTTTTATGGCTGACAAAGTTTGCAGATGACTGCAAACTGGGTTTCTTCTATAGTCGAAAACACATCTGACACCAGATATCCTTCAGAAGCTGGCCCCTCCTCACAGAAACGGATAACTGAAAAGGAGCCATGGCCTTCCAAAAGTTAAATGCCAAGAAATGCATAGTCATACCCTTCGAAAACAAGGTTATCCCTAGCTACCTATATATAGGGTGGTGGCAATCCACTGAGCTACAGAAGAAGTCATCAGGATCTGGGAATCCAGGTTGACAGTATAGCCTTTCGCTTTGACACCTCATGTTGCTAAAGTGAAGTTAGGGAAAACCTTCTACATTGCTCCAATCTGGATCATGCTAGTTGGATTCATTATCTAGATCAAGGGAGGTCACGCCTCTCTGTACCTTCATCACTCATTAGACCTATGATTGAGTACAATGCCCCATTCAGAATGTATCTGACCAGACACCTGCAGCAGCTGGAAAGGCCCCCAAAAGTTCCTCACCAAAAGGATACACCGTCTCAAAAATATGTCTTATGCTGCCCTCGACTGAAAGAACTCCAGCCTCTATTCAGTCTCATACCGCTTTGCTCAGAGGTAGGACTCCAGGCTCTGATATATTACAAGTACATGTCAAACCCTTTGATTTGATGGAATATGCTTCACCTCAAAAATCTAGATCCCTCAGGAACCACAAGGGCGGAGACTTAAACCTGATTAACGGTTATTAATAGAACATGCTGGAGGGACAGGATTCATCACCCAGAGACTCCCTATGCTGTGGAACAAAATCCCGGCACATGTGAGGGCAGAGCACTCCGCTGGCCTTGGTTCCAAGAGGGAATCTTGACCAATGGATGGGGATCGTGCAGATAAATTCCCAGGGATTACTTCAGTGTCACTGCTTGGCCACAGAGAGGCACACAGCAAAATAATAGGCATAGCTCTTTATTCAAAACTAAAGGGGTGGGCGAAAAGCCACAATAATCCATGGGCTAGGCTTAGAGTAAATGCCCTTGGGCAGATAGCCTAGTATGAACCTATGAACCTATGAACCTATTTAAGCAATGGTTACACCTGCTAAGCATAGCTTAGCCTTGGTAACCAGTCATCACATTCCAGTCTGATAAAATAGCAGGGTAATGACATCTTTAATAAGTGCACTTAATTTCCTGTACATAATATGCTTCTATGTGCTGTCAGTACAGCAGAAAGAGGTGTGAGTATACTGTATGGGACACCTGGATATACATGGGTAGTACCACAATATTTTCTCTTTGGATTTATTTCATACATTGGTAGTATCCCATGTTATATGCAGTCACACTTGCATGTTAGACCAGCTACAGTGCAGTGGTTGATAGAAATAGTTAAACACATATGGTATCATTACTTTAGTTCTTTTAACAGTGCTTTTTCAAGTAAGAATAGATTGCAGATTGTAGTACTGAACCATACACCCCTGCATGCAAAGCTGGACTCTGAGCACTGAGTATCTTGTTCTAGGTGTTTGAGCTGTATGTTTATATGTATCTCCTACTGGATCTTGATCTGATATGTTGATATTAACTGTAGACTACTGTGTTCTTTGGACATGTCATCGAGGACTGCTGTCATGTAGTAATGGCATACCTTTCAGTTTCAGATGTGTATCTTTCAAAACATTCATCCTAATGCATAACCTGTTGGCTATCTACTTTCGTCTGCCTTGTACAGATGTGCAGATGTAAGGTATTGCTACCATACCACTATGTAGGCCCACACTGTATTGTGCTGTGGGCCTGGACACTGCTACTAGTTCCAACATATGGGAATTCCTTAATGTGGGCCTTGCCCCATTTCCTTGCCTGTGTGAGGGACATTACAGAGGTGGTGGCCTACAGATTCATATACAGTGGGTGACAATATGCCACAGGACAGGACATGAGGAGCAGACCAACAGCCAACCAACATGGGGACATATCCCCAGATTTGTGAACAGATTCTATGTCATCAATGCTGTTATACACATGGTGGATTGATAGTTTGACAAGGTTTGTGTCAACATACATTTAGTGTGTGACATCATGACTCACAGTGATATGCCTCTGACATACCTCTCCACTAGCACTCTGTCCCCATGTCTGCCTGTCTCAATGAGGAATTAAACCCGCAGTTAGGACAGTTGTTTAATCTTAGCCTCACCTCAGGATACATACCCAAGGAGTGGCACGCCACTGTGGTCCCATTCTCACAAGGGCGGTGCCTCCACCGACCCTGGAAATTACCGTCCCATTAGCTTGACAAGCCTTATCTGCAAAGCCATGGAGAGGATCATAATGGAACTCATAAATAAAGACATAGGGAACTTGCAGACTTTGGATCCAACCCAGTTTGGCTTTGTCAAAGGCAGATCATGCCTTTTAAACTTGGTTGACTTTTTCGAGACAGTCACCAAGGCCATTGATGAGGGAAAGGCAGTCCATACAGCCTACCTTGACCTGGCAAAGGCCTTCGACACAATACCCCACTCAGGTATCATCAAAAACTCATCAGCTTGAATGTAAACCCATACATCACAAGATGGGTTGCAAACTGGCTAAGTGACAGAACCCACAGGGTCAGAGTTGCTGGAGCCATGTCAGACTCAAAGCCTGTCACAAGTGGTGTCCTACAGGGCTCAGTCCTGGGTCCACTCTTGTTCGGCATCTACTTTTCTGAAGTACAAGCAAACACAGGAGGGTTATGGCTGACAAAGTTTGCAGATGACTGCAAACTGGGCGCCATAGTCGAAAACACATCTGACACAGATATCCTTCAGAAGGGCCTCACAGAAACGGATAACTGGTGCCAGAGCCATGGCCTAAAGTTAAATGCCAAGAAATGCATAGTCATACCCTTCGGGAAAAACAAGGTTATCCCTAGCTACCATATAGGTGGCAATCCACTGAGCACAGAAGAAGTCATCAGGGATCTGGGGACCCAGGTTGACAGTAGCCTTTCGTTTGACACTCATGTTGCTAAAGTAGTTAGGAAAACCTTCTACATTGTCCACCTGATCATGAAGGGATTCACATCTAGATCAAGGGAGGTCATCACCCCCCTGTACTCATCACTCATTAGACCTATGATTGAGTGCAATGCCCCATTCAGAATGTATCTGACCAGACACCTGCAGCAGCTGGAAAGGCCCCAAAAGTTCCTCACCAAAAGGATAAAGGGTCTCAAAAATATGTCTTATGCTGCCCGACTGAAAGAACTCCAGCTCTATTCAGTCTCATACCGCTTGCTCAGAGGTGACCTGTGCCTGACATATAAGGCCATGTCAAACCCTGAATTTGATGATTATGCTTCACCTCAAAAAATCTAGATCCCTCAGAACCACAAGGGCGGGAGACTTAAACCTTGACACGGTTATTAATAGAACATGCTGGAGGGACAGATTCATCACCCAGAGACTGGCTATGCTGTGGAACAAAATGCCGGTACATGTGAGGCAGAGCACCTCGCTGGCCTTGTTCAAGAGGAATCTTGACCAATGGATGGGGGATCGCAGATATACCCCAGGGATTACTTCAGTGTCACTGCTTGACAGAGGCACAGCAAAATAATAGGCATAGTTTTATTCAAACTAAAGGGGTGGCAAAAGCCAAATAACTATGGGCTAGGCTTATAAATGCCCTTGGGCAGATAGCCTAGTATGAACCTATGAACCTATGAACCTATTTAAGCAATGGTTACACCTGCTAAGCATAGCTTAGCCTTGGTAACCAGTCATCACATTCCAGTCTGATAAAATAGCAGGGTAATGACATCTTTAATAAGTGCACTTAATTTCCTGTACATAATATGCTTCTATGTGCTGTCAGTACAGCAGAAAGAGGTGTGAGTATACTGTATGGGACACCTGGATATACATGGGTAGTACCACAATATTTTCTCTTTGGATTTATTTCATACATTGGTAGTATCCCATGTTATATGCAGTCACACTTGCATGTTAGACCAGCTACAGTGCAGTGGTTGATAGAAATAGTTAAACACATATGGTATCATTACTTTAGTTCTTTTAACAGTGCTTTTTCAAGTAAGAATAGATTGCAGATTGTAGTACTGAACCCATACACCCCTGCATGCAAAGCTGGACTCTGAGCACTGAGTATCTTGTTCTAGGTGTTTGAGCTGTATGTTTATATGTATCTCCTACTGGATCTTGATCTGATATGTTGATATTAACTGTAGACTACTGTGTTCTTTGGACATGTCATCGAGGACTGCTGTCATGTAGTAATGGCATACCTTTCAGTTTCAGATGTGTATCTTTCAAAACATTCATCCTAATGCATAACCTGTTGGCTATCTACTTTCAGTCTGCCTTGTGTACAGATGTGCAGATGTAAGGTATTGCTACGGCCATACCACTATGTAGGCACCCACACTGTATTGTGCTGTGGGCCTGGACACTGCTACTAGTTCCAACATATGGGATATTCCTTAATGTGGGCCTTGCCCCATTTCCTTGCCTGTGTGAGGGACATTACAGAGGTGGTGGCCTACAGATTCATATACAGTGGGTGACAATATGCCACAGGACAGGACATGAGGAGACAGCCTACCAACAGCCAACCAACATGGGGGACATATCCCCAGATTTGTGAACAGATTCTATGTCATCAATGCTGTTATACACATGGTGGATTGATAGTTTGACAAGGTTTGTGTCAACATACATTTAGTGTGTGACATCATGACTCACAGTGATATGCCTCTGACATACCTCTCCACTAGCACTCTGTCCCCATGTCTGCCTGTCATGTTTTGTGTGTTCACCAGACAGTTGGTGTCCTTGGTAAATCAGTTGTGGACTCTGGGGAATGCAGTCAGTAAATACTCACATCTATTGGCATTACCAACATCATATTCCTCATAAAGGATGTTACAGCAAACCCAGTGACATCTGCAATTGTTTCAATGTATGACAGCAGTATGTCCGATCTACCCTTGTGTTTGTGCCTCTGTTCCCACCTAGTGATAAAGGGGATGATGCCGAGCTTAGTGACTGGGGGAATGTTATCAAAGGCTTTGGCCAGATCACTTGTAGACTGTATGTGTCACCTTGCCTTCATCCACAGCTCAGGTGACTGACGACAAGAGGTTGACCAGGATGAATGAGCAGGTATGACCTACCCTTCACAAAGGTAAACTGTGTGGGATCCTGAGTGTGCAGATTCCCATATCCCTGTTTATTAGGTGCATGATGATGCATTCCATAGCATCACATAACAGACTTGTCAGACAGTTGGAGCAGTATTTCCCAGGGTCTGTAGTTACACTTTGTTTGTGGGGAGGGGTGAATGTAGCAGTGCACAATTCAGTACGGACAAAGCCTGAGGTGAGGCTGTGCTTGCACAGGGCACAAAGGTAAAGTGCCAGGTCACTCCATAGTTCATGTAGAACACAGCCAGGGATATTTTCAGGTCCCATAGAGGCTGTATTCATGACCTTGGACAGTGGTGTTGTAACCTGTGCTACAGTAATACTGGGTGCCTGGCAGTGTATTGGTATTGTGATTGGTCATATGGGGGGGGGGGGCACTGTTTGTACTCAAGATGTCAGCCAGTATTCTGGCATTATTTGTTGGCTCAGTCTGGGAAGTACCATTGTCTAGTGGCTCAGAACAATTCTTGGTATTGCCATGGAGATTCTTTACATAACTGCATGAGGCCTTGTGGTTATCTGTACTATGTGCTCCAAGACTGTTCTCACAGCTAACTTTGTAGTATTTGATGAGGGATCTCAACTGTTCATTGAGGTTAATAAGGGTTTATTTAGTATCTTGGGACTTTACCTCATTCCATATTGGTTCCTTCCTTCTGTTGTACAGTTTCTTTATGGCAGGAGACCACCAGATCAGCTTCATTTTTTGGAGGTGAGGGTCCTGGTTATATTAGGTAAGGCGGTATCCATGCATCTGTGTATGTGTTCATAGTGCATTACTGTTAGATTCAGCTGTCATGCAACTAGTCTCCATTTGCATGGCTGCCATGAGGTTAGCCACCTCTGCTTTTATGAGGCCATAGATAGCTTTGGAAAGAGTTTTCCTTGTGGTTGCCTGTGCAGTGGGGGTAGGACAGCTGTGGATTTCCAAAGGTGATTACTTTGTGTTCACATATAACAAGTGAGGTGTTGACTACTGGTGTAGAGCAACAGTCGCCCATGTTAGGAAGGACCAGGTTGATGTGATGGGCATGATCATCAGCACATGAGTAGTTTTCCCACTTAATGGTGGGGCAGTTGAAGTCAACCAGTATAATAGTGTTAGGTTGGACACTAATATTCTCCAGGGTGTTAATGGACATGGAGTGTGAGTCTTGGGACATGTGTGGGTACCTATCGCAGGCTACAACCTGAACCAATGTCTTACCCAATGTCAGCTACACCTGCAGGATCTGTAATGCATAATGTTGGTCTATCACTCTGGAGGTGTGTGCATCCTTTATGAATATGAAATTAACACCACCACTGGAGCTTCAGTCCAAGTTCTGCAGCCAAAGGATGTGGAATTAATTATAGGCTGGTACTGCAGGTGTGCTTACTGCTGCCTTTATCCAGGTTTCTGTTAAATCACAGATGTCATTGCTCCCCATTTTAAGGAATACTTCCAGTGAGTCAGTTTCCAAATTTAGAATTCTAGTGTGCAGCAGCATGACCCTCTGATTGCATGTCTTTGTAGCTGTCATATATTTATTTATGTATATATATATATATATATATATATATATATATATATATATACATACATATATATATATATATATATATATATATATATATATATATACACACATATATATATATATATATATGTGTGTGTGTGTGTGTATATATATATATATATATATATATATATATATATATGTGTGTGTGTGTGTGTGTGTGTGTGTGTGTGTGTGTGTGTGTGTGTATTTATTAACCTTTATATATATGTGGATATGAATATGGCTGTATCTCTCTCTCTCTTATATATATCTATCTATATATATATATATATATATATATATATATATATATATTTTTTTTTTTTTTATTTTATTTATTTTTTTATTTTACATTTGTTGACCAGGCTAGTCTAACTGGATATATGTCTATTTTCAGTAGTGGTCTGGGGAGAAAATCTCCAAGCATGAACAGTGACAAAGTTAACAATGTATAACAAAGACATGTATAATAACAGTACAGAGGTAGCATTGGTTAAAAGAAAATTATAGTATTATAATTATAAACTATAGATATTACATTAAAAGTTAAACTAAATAAAAAAACAATTATACTAAACACAAAAGTGGGTATGAGCAAGACAGAGTAAAGCCCTTATATTATATCATCTTACTATGAAAAAAAGAGAAGTAATTAGATTTAGAGGCCTAGGTTAGGGGAGTGGGGAAAGGGGTATGAACAGGAGGGGAAAATATTTCAGTCTGGGTTAGCACAAGGACAAAGCCACTGAGTTTTAAGATGTTCTTTAATATGTTTTTTGAATAGAGAAGTAGAAGCTAGGGTGGATAGTTCAGGAGGAAGCTGATTCCAGTTTTTACTTGTAGTGTTTGAGATAAGTGAGTCACCAGCTTTGTTGTTAGATTTAATCGGTCACTGATATTGTTGGGAAGGCTTCCTGGAGTATAATTGCCAGGGTGGTTATTAATAAGGATCCAGTCAAGAGTACATTCTTTCCTGCTAGGTTTGTGGATTCTAGTAGGGGTGGTTATTTATTGAGAGAATCCAAAGGGATTTATGTAGTTACTAGGGTTTTGGGAACTGCAGGTGAACCAGTCTATATTGAAGTCACCCTGTACAAGGGTCTCCTGGGGTAGTTGGGTGGAGAGGTAACTAAGTTTTCAAGAGTATTAGTATTGTTACCAGGGGGAAGTTACGTACAAATTAGGTAGATAGATTTGGAGTTGTTGATTTGGAATTTGGTAGACAGCATTTCAGATTTGGTGTCTAATGATGGAAGCACATTAAAGGGGAAACTTGGAGATTAGATTTATAGAGAATGGCTATACCTCCACCTTTTTTGGTTTTGTGGTCACATCTAAGGATATTATAGCCTGGAGGGTTAATTTCCTGGTCTAGAGAAGATGGTTTTAGCCAAGTTTCTGTAAAACATAGAATATCAAATGAGTGCAAATCAAGGAGTGCATGCAGGTGGGAAATTTTATTGTTAATACTTCTAATATTAAGGTGAGCTATCAGGAGGGAGTTAGGTGCTTTAGCTAATGTAGAAATCTTAGGTAAAGTTACATTGTCAAGGTTACTGCTATTGTCATTATTGGGGCCAGGGTTTGGATGAATATCACCATCTAGGAGGAGGTGACGCTGGGGATAGTGTAGAAATTTAAAGGTTTTGTAGGAATTATTAAAATTCTTTTTGATAGTGAAGTAAGTCACATGGGTTGCTCTGTGGTAGTTTGGTAGTATATAGTTAGAGGTACAGGTTATGTTACTGTGGTTAAGGGTGTAGATGAAAGAAGATGGTAAAGTTTGTTTGAAATGATGGTTTTGTTCAAGTAGAGTAAGATTTTCAAAGAAGGTGAGTGAATAAGGTATGGTAAGAGAAGCTATTGCGGTAGTAAAGAGTAGTATCTATGTGAAGATAGTTTTGTGTGTTGGGGCCATAGTAGTGAGTAGATATGAGATGAGAGTAGCTTGTGTGAGTAGGTGAAGTAGAAAAGTAGGAGAGAATGTTTCAAGAGATTGAGAAGGATATAAAATATGCAAAAAAGAAATTAGAGGATGTGGTATAGGAGGTAGATATGGGAAGTAGTTAGTGCAGAAGATGGTTAGGATAGGTAAGGGAGTAGTTCAAATGAGAGGTAATTAGAGGTAATTAGGAAAGAAAGAAACAGGGGAGTGGCATAGTGATGAGGAGGTTTGTGATAGGTTGAGAAAAATAGGGGGGAGTTTTTAGTGAAGTATAAGTCTAGGACCACTGGGGTTGGGTGGGAATTGGGGGTAGGGTAGGGGAGCTGAGTGAGCCCACAGGGCGAACGGAGCGGGGCAGACCCAAGTAAGGTAAAAGCAGTGAGAAAAAACAATCAGTAAGGTAGAAGGTAAGAACAGGAGACAGTAAGTAAAAAGGTAGAGGTTGTGAGTGAGAGGAAAGGGGAAAGAAAAGAGAGGGGAAACCTGGGTGAGTAAGGGTTAATGTAGGAGTAGTGGAGGTGGAGAGGAGGGCTAGGTAAAGTGTTTATAAGGACGATGGAAGGAGATGGGTGCAAGGTTTAAATGGACTA
>NC_056730.1:1149733201-1149758201 GCF_019279795.1 Protopterus annectens
AAAATATATATAAAGATATTGAGCATAATAGGAAACTTTTTTATAGATACATAAGATGTGGAAGGAGTAAAGATACACAAATTGATAAACTGTGTGTAGATTCTAAAATTTATTTTCAGACACAACAGATTATAGATATATTTACAAAATCTTATGCAACACAGTTTGGCTCCACAAAAGGGGTGGTACGTTGTCCAAGTGACATCCAGGTAACCCCAGATACTGGAATCAAATTAGATTATATTGAAAAAGAACTGTACAAACTGGATCCAAACAAAGCGCAGGGAGGAGATGGAATAAGTAACAATGATTTGAAAACACTTAAGCAAGAACTTACACTGCCATTACATCTATTATTCGCTAGGTCATATAAATATGGGGAGATTCCTCAAGATTGGAGACATGCACTTATTAAACCTGTCTTTAAGGGAAAGGGGAGTAGGAAAAACCCAGAATCATATAGACCCTTAAGTCTACTTTCGTGTTGTGGAAAAATAATGGAGAGGGTAATACTAGATAAGTTATTGTCAGAGCTGGATAGGTTGGGACTTGAAACCATATATCAGCATGCATATGTTGAAAATTTACCACCTGTAACATGATGTTCTATAACAATATAATAACAGCTATGAATGAAAAATTGTGCTGTGATGTGATTTATATAGATTTAACTTCAGCATTTGACAGGGTCATGCAAAAAACACTGATCAATAAATTAGTACAACTAGGTATTGATGTACTGTTGATAAGATAGATAGCTGCATGGCTTACAAATAGGACATGGCAAGTATCACACACCGACTGGACAGGTGAAATCCTTGGTTACAGCCAAAGTGTCCCACGTGGCTCTTTACTAGGCCCTTACTTGTTTAGATTGTATCTTTCAAACCTTACATTTTCATCTGAGGTGTTTTACAGTCTATATGCTGATGACCTGAAATTGGGTAAATTGATAAGTGTTATAGATAAGGCATGTCTGCAAAATAATTTGACTAAATTGACCATTTGGGCACAGGAGAATAATATGTTGATAAATACATCAAAAACTAAGCATATGAAATTAGGGAGACAAAAACTGAAAGGTGAATATTTAATACAGCACACATTGATTGAAACTGTAGACTCATTTAAGGACCTGGGTATATGGGTAGATTCAGCTATGAGTTTTTCTAATCATATCAACCAATTGGCTAATGATAGTTATAGAACTATAGGTTGTATAAAAAGATTTATAAAGTCTAGGAAATCAAACATAATGAAGTAATTGTTTGTTAGTTACATTAGACCCAAATTTGAGTATGGAATAATAATATGGAAACCCTATAGGAAAACAAGCCTGAATAAACTGAAAAGAGTACAGCAGAAATATACTAAGGACATCCATGGATGTGAACATATAAGTTATTATGAAAGACTAAAATATCTGAACTTGTACAGGGTCTCTTACAGATATTTAAGAGGATGCCTTATACAGGTATATAGGGCATTTAGGGACAACTACCTCTGGGAATGTTTGGGGTTATTAAAAAGTACTAGAGAATTGTCAGATAAACTATGTAGAAGATTCTATAGGAATGAGAAGTGTACTAATTGGTTCTCTGACAGAGTAGCTGATGCCTGGAACAGACTACCAAATTACATTAAAGCAAGTACTAGTTTAGATATTTTTAAGAACAGCCTGGACATTTATTATGGGAACAAGTGATGTTAAGTTGTCTATCTCGCCTTCATTCTTGCTGGATGGGTTCGGAGCCGACCTCGGCTCCGACTCAGCCACTCTAAAAGCTCGAGAGTTGGTTCCACCGGCTCGAGGCTCCCCTTATATCCCACAATGCTAGGCGAGTTACCTCAGATCTCGTTTGCCGCTACAGCTTTGAGGTTGGTTGCTTCTACCGGTTCCTGGTGAGTGTTAGCTTTTTCTTCTAAAAGTTACTCTTTTTTCCCCTTTTTAACTTAAATTCTTCCTAAAACTAGTGTAGATCATAGAACTTTATCCCCGACCCTAATTTTTCCCGTTTCTTTACTAAAAGAACCGTTGGTTCTTCCTTTGGGCCTTTGGCCTTCCCTTCCTAGGAGTGTTTGTGTAGTTTACTTTAATTTTTTGTACTTAATTTTTAGTATTTCTACTAAAATTATTATTTTTTGCTGACAGGGTATAACTTGTGTGTTTGGGTGTGTGTTTGTGTACACCTGTCAGTTAGGGAAATGTCAAAAGAAGCAAAGGTCTCCGGATTCAAGAAGTGTGATGCGTGCTGTCAGAAAATGTCTCTGACAGACGCTCACACTTCTTGTGTCTATTGTCTGGGGCCTTTGCACCTGCAGGACTCCTGTGCTGTGTGCCATGGCTTCAGCCCCAGGGTCCTGCAGGAAAGAAAAAAGTTGATTCTGAGAGGCTTGTTGAAGCCAGAGGATTCCCTGTCAGTTTCAACAGGGAAGCCCTCTAAGGCATCGAGGTCTTCGGCTCCGGCTTCTGAGCCGAGACCTCAGGTTGTTCAACCTTTGCCTTTATCGGCTCGGCTGGAGCCGATAAGTCTCAGTCCACAGTTTCTGTGGCTTCGCTCGCCGGACCCGAGGTTATCGAGGTACCCATGTCGGCTCCGACAAGACCTTCGGAGCCGACAACTAGAAAGAGGTCTAGGTCACCTTCTCTTGGCTCCGTTCATTTGGCTCCAGGATCTCCCTGCTGTCTGAACGGAGCCAAAGGTCTCATTCCTCTAGGTCATCGAGGCTGTCCGATCATGACCTTCAGAGAGTGGTGAGTCGACTACTTAAGTCCGAGGCACTAGCCCAGATGCTTCAGAGCCCGACTCATCAGTCGGTGCCTGCCCGTCCATCAACTCTTTCCTCCTTCGACTCTTTTGAGTTCGAGCCGGGTCTGTCGGAACTGAGACTGTGATTACTTCGGAGCCGAGACAATTGTCTTCGGCTCCGTCGGCTCCGTTTTCTTTGGAGGAATCTCGGCGCCGGACTTCCCTCGTCGGCTCCGAGGGGGTGAGTGGCATCGGACCCTTGTCCGACCCCCCTCTCCCTCTCGGTGCTTCGGCGCTGGTGAGTTCGGCTCCGACATCGGCCTCGGAGCCATCACTGTCGGTGCCGAGGGGGGTTCTTAGCTCCTCGGAGCGGGGACCTCTGGCTCTGCCTGACGGGGTGCATTCGAGGTCATGCGGAGTGTGTTAGAGCCTGGCTCTACTCCACAGTCGGCTCCGTCAGCCCCTCCCTCTATGCTGCCTCAGGGTAAGTCGACTCACTCCCTCATCCCGGACCGCAGAGAGCCAGCTCCTCAGGAGCCCCTGTGGGATTTCATCCTCTTCGAGGCCTCTCCTGATTTGGCAGAAGAGCCCCCTCGGAAGAGGAAGTGCAAGAGGAAGCACATTGACTCACCTGAGTCTATCACGGACACAGATCTGGATGATTCTGAGGGTTCCCCAGTTCCCCTTCTGAAGATGTCTCATTTGCAGACATTCTGGAGATCCTGAAACAGAGGGAAATTGGCCAGCCCTCAACCCTTCGGAGGACGAATCTGTGTATCTTGAGGCGTTTGGCTCTCGTCCTTCCACCTCCTGGGTGTCCTCCCCCTTCGACCCCCTCATGCAGGTGGTTGCTAAGAAGGCATGGATGGCTCCTGATTCAGTGGACCCCACTCCCAGGAGACCCTCTAAATTCATCACAGCTCCATCAGACAAGCAATTTTTATCAAAAGGAGTTTCTGTGGATGCTATGGTGGTAGCTGCTGCCACAAAGAAGGAACTGGCTGATCCTTCAGTGCCTGTCCATCCACCTAACAAGGAATCTAGGTCCATGGATAGGTACGGAAGCGGATGTTCTCCTCAGCGACATTTACCATGCGTCGCTGAATTACCTGTGCCATTTCACTCGTCTTCAAAGGGACTTGATCAAAGAAGCGAGTGAAATGTTAAAGGATCCTACAGCTGCGGGTTTCAAGATAAAATGAACACGCAGCTGGCTACCCTTAATTCCATATCTAACTCCTCCATGCCTCCTCTCTTATGCGGCCGATGGGCGAGCAGAGCCGCAGGGACAGGTGTAGCCTTACGAGGCACACCTGGATGCGGCTATGCAATTTTGGGACCCTTTCAAGACGTCTTTCACGAACTCCCCTTTGATGGATCATCTCTTTGGTCCTCAAGTGAAAGAAACCCTGACTAGGTGCGAGACTGATGGCAAGACCCTTTCTGCCGCCGGAGTCCGTTTTTCGACTCCTTCTAGGCCTTACCCCAAAGGCCAGAAGGGTGGGAAGATGTGGTTCCGTAAACAATCTCAAGGGACTTAGCCTGACGCACAGAGTCGTTTCCTACCAGAGGCAGAGGTGGGAATAACAATGGTAGACGCCCTAGGGGCAGGGGGTCCAGAGAACCAGGGCAATCGGGAAGCCTTTCCTGACAAGCCCTTTCAGCATCCCTGAGGTGTTGCCCGACTGCCCATCTTCGGAGGCAGTCGGGAAGATTGTCACTGTACCCAGAAGCCTGGCTATCCTGACTCAAGACAAATGGGTACAGTCCATCATTTCGAAGGCTATTCTATCCCCTTTCTTCGTTTTCCAAATCAGTCAAAAAAATCCCTTCCAGATGTTTCACCCGCTCAAAGGGATTTAGCAGCTTTGGAAATTTCAAAACTGCTTGCAAAAAGAGCAATTCAGTCAGTGCCAGCAGACCAACAAGGATCCGGAATCTACTCAAGGTTCTTTTTAGTTCCAAAGAAAACAGGGGACTGGAGACCGATTTTGGATCTCAGTGTCTTGAACAAATCAGTCAAGAAAACAAGATTTTGGATGGTAACGCTGCAATCCATTCTTCCCCTTTTGGGCAAAGGAAACTGGATGTGCTCTATAGACCTTCGGGATGCGTACTATCACATAAAAATGAACAGACGCTCCAGAAGATTCCTCCGCTTCAGGCTGGGAACCAGTCATTTTCAGTTCAGGGCCCTGCCCTTTGGTCTCACCACTGCCCCGGTGTTTACCAAATGCATGGCAGTGGTAGCTTCTCACCTGAGACGACAAGGATTCCAGGTGTTTCCATATTTGGATGACTGGCTTCTCACAGCTCCCACCAAGCATCTCCTTCTGATGGCCAGAGATTATACTTCTCGCTTTGTCAAAAACTGGGTATTTCAATAAATTGCGAAAAGTCTGTTTTGTCGCCTTGTCGTACTATTACCTACATAGGCGCAAATTTAGATACTATAAACATGTCTGCAAGGCTAACGAACCAAAGGATATCAGACATTCACAAATTGGTGTCACTTCTTCTCAACAACAACAGAGTCAAAGCCAGGTTAGTTCTAAAGGTGTTGGGAATCATGGCAATGGCCATACCTCTCCTTCCATTGGCCAGATACAACATGCGGATCCTTCAGTGGATGCTTTTTACCCAATGGTCATACCAGGAACTTCCAATGTCTCACACCATTATGATCACGCATGAAAAGCATCTCATGTGGTGGATGTCTTCCCCCCAGCTCCTGTCGGGAAGATCATTTGTTCCACCTCCTCCGGTTGCTACTCTGACAACGGATGCCTCCCTGATCGGGTGGGGGGGGCATTATCAGGGCAGGACAGTCCAGGGCACATGGCAACCAAACGAATGCCACTTGCACATAAATGTTCTGGAGATGAGAGCAGTGCTTTTAGCGTTGCAAGCCCTTCAAGACTCTCTTCCCTTGGGAACGATTGCAATCCAGACAGAAAATATGTCTGTAGTGTGGTACATCAACAAACAAGGCGGAACCAGATCATACCCCCTGTGTTGAGAAGCACTCAGACTGTGGCAATGGGCGATTTCTTCTCAGCGTTTTCTGATAGCAACGCACATCCCGGAAGTCCAATCACATTGCGGACAAGTTGAGCAGAGCTATACTCATGCCTCACGAGTGGTCTCTGAAAGACTCTGTAGTGAGAGAAATCTTCCTCAAGTGGGGTCAGCCTTGCTGCGATCTTTTTGCTACTCCCCAAAACAGCAAGTGCAGAGAATATTTCACTCTATTCCCTTTACCAGGCCAACCCAGCAGGGGCTCTAGTCCAAGTTTGGCCCCGGGGACTTCTGTATGCATTTCCTCCTTTCCCACTGATCTCTCAAGTAATACAGAAAGCTATCGCTCAAAAGGCCTCATTGATCCTCATTGCTCCTTACTGGCCTCGACAAGTGTGGTTCCCCTTTCTACATCGATTTCTTTTGGAGCGACCGTGGAATCTGGACCTAGTTCCAGATCTTTTGATCCACCAGTCGGGTCAGTTTCATCGCTCCCTTCCCTCTCTGAACCTCACTGCTTGGTTCCTCCAGTTCCAACCATAGCCAGGCTTCCTCAATTATCTCACTCTGTTAGAGATATATTGATAGCTTCCCATAAATCTTCCACTCGAAAGATTCATTTGAGTAAGTGGAAACACTTCTCATATTGGGCACAAGGAAAGGACATAGATCCTTTCACTGCTTCCATCCAACTAGTCCTTGATTTTCTAGCTGAACTCTTCCATGCAGGTTCATCTCCATCTACTCTTAAGGTTCAATTGGCAGCTATTTCTAATTTCCATGTGGGCATTTCTGAATCTGCCCTAATGTCCCACAGACTTTGCAAAACCTTTTTGAAAGGAGTTTTTCTTCTCAGACCTCCTATAAGAAATCCTCCTTCTCCTTGGGACCTAAATTTAGTTCTTGCTTCTTTGATTCTTTCCCCTTTCGAACCTGCAGCTTCATGTTCCTTGAAATTATTATCATGGAAAACTCTCTTTCTGGTGGCTATCACATCAGCTAGAAGAATTTCAGAACTTCAAGCACTCAGTTGTCGTTCTCCTTATCTTGTGTTCCATAAGGACAGAGTTTCCTTACGAACTAACCCGTCCTTTTTGCCTAAGGTGGTTTCAACATCAAATATAAATCAAACCATTGACCTTCCTGTCTTTTTCCCAGAGTATTCAAATAGGTCTGAACAAAAATTACACTACCTGGATGTTCATCGTCAATTAAGGTACTACTTGGATAGGACGAAACAATTCAGAAAATCTGATCAACTGTTTGTCTCCTATGCGGAAAGCAGAAAGGGACTTTCAGTTTCAAAGGTATCATTATCCAGATGGCTAACATCTTTGATTTCCCTGGTATATGAAATTAGACAACAAAAATTGCCTAATAAACCTAAAGCCCATTCCACCAGAGCTTTGGCTACTTCTTTAGCCTTCCAAGACAGACTGCCTATTGACACCATTTGTGCAGCGGCTACTTGGGCTACTCCTCACACTTTTATTTCTCATTATAAGTTGGATTTAGCTTCTAGGCATTGAGCTAAATGTTAAGTTGTCTATCTCGCCTTCATTCTTGCTGGATGGGTTCGGAGCCGACCTCGGCTCCGACTCGGCCACTCTAAAAGCTCGAGAGTTGGTTCCACAGGCTCGAGGCTCCCCTTATATCCCACAATGCTAGGCGAGTTATCCCAGATCTCGTTTGCCGCTACAGCTTCGAGGTTGGTTGCTTCTACCGGTTCCTGGTGAGTGTTAGCTTTTTCTTCTAAAAGTTACTCTTTTTTTCCCCTTTTTAACTTAAATTCTTCCTAAAACTAGTGTAGATCATAGAACTTTATCCCCGACCCTAATTTTTCCCGTTTCTTTACTAAAAGAACCGTTGGTTCTTCCTTTGGGCCTTTGGCCTTCCCTTCCCTAGGGAGTGTTTGTGTAGTTTACTTTAATTTTTGTACTTAATTTTTAGTATTTCTACTAAAATTATTATTTTTGCTGACAGGGTATAACTTGTGTGTTTGGGTGTGTGTTTGTGTACTCCTGTCAGTTAGGAAATGTCAAAAGAAGCAAAGGTCTCCGGATTCAAGAAGTGTGATGCGTGCTGTCAGAAAATGTCTCTGACAGACGCTCACACTTCTTGTGTCTATTGTCTGGGGCCTTTGCACCTGCAGGACTCCTGTGCTGTGTGCCATGGCTTCAGCCCCAGGGTCCTGCAGGAAAGAAAAACAAGTTGATTCTGAGAGGCTTGTTGAAGCCAGAGGATTCCCTGTCAGTTTCAACAGGAAGCCCTCTAAGGCATCGAGGTCTTCGGCTCCGGCTTCTGAGCCGAGACCTCAGGTTGTTCAACCTTTGCCTTTATCGGCTCGGCTGGAGCCGATAAGTCTCAGTCCACAGTTTCTGTGGCTTCCTCGGCTCGGCGGAGCGAGGTTATCGAGTACCCGTGTCGGCTCCGACAAGACCTTGAGCCGACAACTAGAAAGAGGTCTAGGTCACCTTCTCTTGGCTCCGTTCATTCGGCTCCAGGATCTCCCCTGCTGTCTGAACGGGCCAAAGGTCTCATTCCTCTAGGTCATCGAGGCTGTCCGATCATGACCTTCAGAGAGTGGTGAGTCGACTACTTAAGTCCGAGGCACTAGCCCAGATGCTTCAGAGCCCGACTCATCAGTCGGTGCCTGCCCCGTCCATCAACTCTTTCCTCCTTGACTCTTTTGAGTTCGGGCCGGGTCGTCGAACCGAGACTGTGATTACCGAGCCGAGACAATTGTCTTCGGCTCCGTCGTCGGCTCCGTTTTCTTCTTTGGAGGAATCTCGGCGGACTTCCCTCGTCGGCTCGAGGGGTGAGTGGCATCGGACCCTTGTCCGACCCCTCTCCCTCTCGGTGCTTCGGGCTGGTGAGTTCGGCTCCGACATCGGCCTCGGAGCCATCACTGTCGGTGCCGAGGGGTTCTTAGCTCCTCGGGCGGGGACCTCTGGCTCTGCCTGACAGGGGTGCATTCGAGGTCATGCGGAGTGTGTTAGAGCCTGGCTCTACTCCACAGTCGGCTCCGTCAGCCCCTCCCTCTATGCTGCCTCAGGGTAAGTCGACTCACTCCCTCATCCCGGACCGCAGAGAGCCAGCTCCTCAGGAGCCCCTGTGGGATTTCATCCTCTTCGAGGCCTCTCCTGATTTGGCAGAAGAGCCCCCTCGGAAGAGGAAGTGCAAGAGGAAGCACATTGACTCACCTGAGTCTATCACGTCGGACACAGATCTGGATGATTCTGAGGGTTCCCCGTTCCCCTTCTGAAGATGTCTCATTTGCAGACATTCTGGAGATCCTGAAACAGAGGGAAATTGGCCAGCCCTCAACCCTCGGAGGACGAATCTGTGTATCTTGAGGCGTTTGGCTCTCGTCCTTCCACCTCCTGGGTGTCCCCCTTCGACCCCCTCATGCAGGTGGTTGCTAAGAAGGCATGGACGGCTCCTGATTCAGTGGACCCCACTCCCAGGAGACCCTCTAAATTCATCACAGCTCCATCAGACAAGCAATTTTTATCAAAAGGAGTTTCTGTGGATGCTATGGTGGTAGCTGCTGCCACAAAGAAGGAACTGGCTGATCCTTCAGTGCCTGTCCATCCACCTAACAAGGAATCTAGGTCCATGGATAGGTACGGGAAGCGGATGTTCTCCTCAGCGACATTTACCATGCGTTAAGCTGAATTACCTGTGCCATTTCACTCGTCTTCAAAGGGACTTGATCAAAGAAGCGGTGAAATGTTAGGATCCTACAGCTGCGGGTTTCCAAGATAAAATGAACACGCAGCTGGCTACCCTAATTCCATATCTAACTCCTCCATGCCTCCTCTTATGCGGCCGATGGGCGAGCAGAGCCGCAGGGACAGGTGTAGCCTTACGTAGGCACGCCTGGATGTGGCTATGCAATTTCGGACCCTTTCAAGGCGTCTTTCACGAACTCCCTTTGATGGATCATCTCTTTGGTCCTCAAGTGAAAGAAACCCTGACTAGGTGCGAGACTGATGGCAAGACCCTTTCTGCCGTCGGAGTCCGTTGACTCCTTCTAGGCCTTACCCCAAAGGCCAGAAGGGTGGGAAGATGTGGTTCCGTAAACAATCTCAAGGGACTTCGCCTGGCGACAGAGTCGTTTTCCTACCAGAGGCAGAGGTGGGAATAACAATGGTAGACGTAAGCCCTAGGGGCAGGGGGTCCGCAGAACCAGGGCAATCGGGAAGCCTTTCCTGACAAGCCCTTTCAGCATCCCTGAGGTGTTGCCCGACTGCCCATCTTCGAGGCAGTCGGGGAAGATTGTCACTGTACCCAGAAGCCTGGCTATCCCTGACTCAAGACAAATGGGTACAGTCCATCATTCGAAGGCTATTCTATCCCTTTCTTCGTTTTCCAAATCAGTCAAAAAATCCCTTCCAGATGTTCCACCGCTCAAAGGGATTTAGCAGCTTTGGAAATTTCAAAACTGCTTGCAAAAGAGCAATTCAGTCAGTGCCAGCAGACCAACAAGGATCCGGAATCTACTCAAGGTTCTTTTTAGTTCCAAAGAAAACAGGGGACTGGAGACCGATTTTGGATCTCAGTGTCTTGAACAAATCAGTCAAGAAAACAAGATTTCGGATGGTCACGCTGCAATCCATTCTTCCCTTTTGGGCAAAGGAAACTGGATGTGCTCTATAGACCTTCGGGATGCGTACTATCACATAAAAATGAACAGACACTCCAGAAGATTCCACCGCTTCAGGCTGGGAACCAGTCATTTTCAGTTCAGGGCCCTGCCCTTTGGTCTCACCACTGCCCCGGTGTTTACCAAATGCATGGCAGTGGTAGCTTCTCACCTGAGACGACAAGGATTCCAGGTGTTTCCATATTTGGACGACTGGCTTCTCACAGCTCCCACCAAGCATCTCCTTCTGATGGCCAGAGATTATACTTTTCGCGTTTGTCAAAAACTGGGTATTTCAATAAATTGCGAAAAGTCTGTTTTGTCGCCTTTTCGTACTATTACCTACATAGGCAAATTTAGATACTATAAACATGTCTGCAAGGCTAACGAACCAAAGGATATCAGACATTCACAAATTGGTGTCACTTCTTCTCAACAACAACAGAGTCAAAGCCAGGTTAGTTCTAAAGGTGTTGGGAATCATGGCAGCGGCCATACCTCTCCTTCCATTGGCCAGATACCACATGCGGATCCTTCAGTGGATGCTTTTACCCAATGGTCATACCAGGAACTTCAATGTCTCACACCATTATGATCACATGGCGTGCAAAAGCATTTTACAGAATATACTAGGTATTGTTTGTGATCCTAAAGAAATTACTGTAACTTCAAGACAAGTTTTACCACCATTGATGTGCAGTGATCATGGGGTCATAAAGGTTAATTTGTTGCTAGATAATTCTGCCAAACTGAAATCTAAGCCAATGCATGGAAGGTTAATTACAGATTATAGGAAGCAAAAAAGTTGCTATATAAAACTAACTGGAGTGAGGTGTTCAGTGGAAAAACTGCAGATGGAATGTGGAAAGTTCTGAAAGAGAAATTGTTTCAGTGCAAAAAGTTAAAAAAAATGTTTAACATTAGGATCTAGGCACGTAACATCAGGGGGGGGGTATATTTCCATAAGAACAAGATACCTGATTAAGGTGAGAGACAAAAAATGTAAGAAATAGAAGAGAGGTCAAACTACAACTTTGAAAACTGAAATAAACAAGCTGAACAAACAGATTAAGCATAGTATTAGACAAGATCAAGAAAAAATGGAAGAAAATATATATAAAGATATTGAGCATAATGGGAAACTTTTTTATAGATACATAAGATGTGGAAGGAGTAAAGATACACAAATTGATAAACTGTGTGTAGATTCTAAAATTTATTTTCAGACACAACAGATTATAGATATATTTACAAAATCTTAAGCAACACAGTTTGGCTCCACAAAAGGGGTGGTACGTTGTCCAAGTGACATCCAGGTAACCCCAGATACTGGAATCAAATTAGATTATATTGAAAAAGAACTGTACAAACTGGATCCAAACAAAGTGCAGGGAGGAGATGGAATAAGTAACAATGATTTGAAAACACTTAAGCAAGAACTTACACTGCCATTACATCTATTATTCGCTAGGTCATATAAATATGGGGAGATTCCTCAAGATTGGAGACATGCACTTATTAAACCTGTCTTTAAGGGAAAGGGGAGTAGGACAAACCCAGAATCATATAGACCCTTAAGTCTACTTTCATGTTGTGGAAAAATAATGGAGAGGGTAATACTAGATAAGTTATTGTCAGAACTGGATAGGTTGGGACTTGAAACCATATATCAGCATGCATATGTTGAAAATTTACCACCTGTAACATGATGTTCTATAACAATATAATAACAGCTATGAATGAAAAATTGTGCTGTGATGTGATTTATATAGATTTAACTTCAGCATTTGACAGGGTCATGCAAAAAACACTGATCAATAAATTAGTACAACTAGGTATTGATGTACTGTTGATAAGATAGATAGCTGCATGGCTTACAAATAGGACATGGCAAGTATCACACACCGACTGGACAGGTGAAATCCTTGGTTACAGCCAAAGTGTCCCACGTGGCTCTTTACTAGGCCCTTACTTGTTTAGATTGTATCTTTCAAACCTTACATTTTCATCTGAGGTGTTTTACAGTCTATATGCTGATGACCTGAAATTGGGTAAATTGATAAGTGTTATAGATAAGGCATGTCTGCAAAATAATTTGACTAAATTGACCATTTGGGCACAGGAGAATAATATGTTGATAAATACATCAAAAACTAAGCATATGAAATTAGGGAGACAAAAACTGAAAGGTGAATATTTAATACAGCACACATTGATTGAAACTGTAGACTCATTTAAGGACCTGGGTATATGGGTAGATTCAGCTATGAGTTTTTCTAATCATATCAACCAATTGGCTAATGATAGTTATAGAACTATAGGTTGTATAAAAAGATTTATAAAGTCTAGGAAATCAAACATAATGAAGTAATTGTTTGTTAGTTACATTAGACCCAAATTTGAGTATGGAATAATAATATGAAAACCCTATAGGAAAACAAGCCTGAATAAACTGAAAAGAGTACAGCAGAAATATACTAAGGACATCCATGGATGTGAACATATAAGTTATTATGAAAGACTAAAATATCTGAACTTGTACAGGGTCTCTTACAGATATTTAAGAGGATGCCTTATACAGGTATATAGGACATTTAGGGACAACTACCTCTGGGAATGTTTGGGGTTATTAAAGAGTACTAGAGAATTGTCAGATAAACTATGTAGAAGATTCTATAGGAATGAGAAGTGTACTAATTGGTTCTCTGACAGAGTAGCTGATGCCTGGAACAGACTACCAAATTACATTAAAGCAAGTACTAGTTTAGATATTTTTAAGAACAGCCTGGACATTGGCAAGCTAGAAGGGCTTTAATGCCCATGCTTGAAACATTTGTATGTATGTATGCATGTATGTATATGTATATGTATACACACACACACACACACACACATATATATATATATATATATATATATATATATATATATAAATAATATAGATATATATATATACACACACACACACACACACACACACATGTATATGTATGTATATTGTGTGTGTGTGTGTGTGTGTGTGTGTGTGTGTGTGTGTGTGTGTGTATGTATATATATATATATATATATATATATATATATATATATATATATATATACACACACACACACACACACACATACATATAGAAATACATTTTCCATACCGTTGAATGACTGTGCTGCATGATATGTTTGAAAAAACATCCGACATATTTACAGCTCAGATGACTTAGTGGTAAATTGATGTGGCTATGGTGAGCAGGGTTCTGGGTTCAAGACTTGCAAGGGCTGATTATTTTGTAGTTGGGCAGAACAAGAGTTGTTGGATACAGAGTGATTAAGGCATTGTTTTCGCAATTGTAAGTGGGTGTGTCTATGTAAGTGCTGCGGTAAGCAATGTTAATGTCCAGGTAACTATGCTTACAGACAGTTAACCTTAAAAGTGCTTAATCTGTGTAGGCATTGCTTAGCAGCATGCAAATAGGCTTAATCCCACTTACTACTGCTTAAAAGAGCTTAGTCCTGCTTACCACCATGCTAATTTCTTTAAAAAAAAAGAAAAAAGGGGTGATAGGAAAGTGGTGAAAAAGGGGGCACGCAGATGGAAAGACAATAGGGAAAGTAGCTATGAATGTGCAGGATGGGTGTAGGGAAGGTCCATAGCTGTCCATGTGTTGTGCAGCAATAGCTGTGCATATATTCTGAATTTGGAGGTATATTTGGACACTCAAACCCCTGGAAAAGGGGTGAGGACAACAATAATGTGTTGTGATGCCAATCAGACCAGATTACATGTGTCCCGTGGACACGTGTGAAATGGACAGCTATGTATGGGGTGAAATTTTTTGGGGGGAACAGATTACCCTTTTCTTTAAGGTGAGAGTGGGATGTTGGGGAATGATAGCAGGTATATTTGGGGAGGTAGGTTGGGTAGAAAGACAGACAAGACAGCCTACAGAGATGGTATATGAAATGTGGGTGGTAAACACCTTGGATGGGGAGGGGTGTTTTGAAATCAGAAGCCCATGAGCCCCTAAATGGAAACAGTGGGACTGAGGTCCCCACCCATGGGCAGTTACCATGGCACCTTCACGGCCCTGAAGGTGGCTGTGCTGGGGACTGAGCAGGAGGGGCAGGCTGACCCTCTAATTGCTCCACATGGCCATGAAGTTGGAGTAGCAGATCTCCAAACTCCTTTCATAGCTTGCTACGCACCAATCCCCAGACATGGCTTCAGGTGATGGTATCCTGTCTGCGCCCGCTCCTGGGGGGGGGTTCGAGCTCCATCCCCTGAGGTTGTTCTACCCAAAGTTGGTGCAGGACTAGCAGACGAGGAGGTCCTGGGGTGGGTCCCAGATGTGCTGGGGTCTGGTGCCATGACCAGATGAGGTGGGAGAGGTGGGTCCATTGGGACAAGCCTTCCCAAACATGCTGTGGTGTTGCAGTTTTAGAGCATATGTGGATTAGTAATAGTCAACACAATCCAGAATTAGTTATACCAGCATGCATTAATATTCTCATTAATCTAAAACAACAGATTTGGAACAGTGGCCATTACTTCAACATGCAGGTTACATTTATAGCAACAGGCTACCAATGATAGTATTTCAACATGGAACATTAATAGAAACACATTTCAATATTTGTTGAACAATAGGACATATGTCCCAACAGTAGGTTTGGTGTAAAACATACCCATTGATTTGTGTGTTTAGATTATTGTTGCAGATATGATGGGGGGAGAGAGAGATGTCAATTACAAGTTGTATATCCTTGTAGTACTCACAACTTTAATGATCATTGCTCTAATCATTACTCTACATATACTATTACAATGCCCTATGGCCTTGCTTTGGGCAGTGGTATGTTTGTACACAAAGCATAATTCAACCATCTTATAGCTACTTTCTACTTTTCTTACTTGGAAGACCTGTGGGGGGAATGTTTGTTAACACTGCCTGACTGTTTCCAGACATATTCCCAAAATCCTAGTTAACATTATGCATACAGCTTATTACCACTCCCAGGATTTGAACCATGGCTGTGTTTGCTAAAAATACCATAATTTGTGTTTCATCAGCATGAGCCATTAAGAAACTGTTGTATTTTTATTCACTGTTTTCTAAGTCTCTCTTGGTTGTACAATCTGACCTTGTAATTACAACATTCTTATACAGACATTCCTAGACATATTTTTTATGTAGCACAGTGTGGGAAACAGTAGTTAACACAACATTATTATTCAGATATCGGATCTTGGTGAACGCAACATGTCATACCATACAATACCAGAGTGAACACAACCAGTCCAGGATGTAGAACATTATTGCCAGGCAGTTACAGTTTCATTTAAATATGACCTATATGGGACTATTACTGTCATACTGTCTGGTTTATTCAATACAAGCCATACACATTTTTTATACTGCCAGGTGACATTCCACTCCTTTATATTTATTTGGTATGACTACTGCAAGCAGGATTGTTGCTCACCAGCCTCGCGATGCAGCCTTTGCAACCTACTGGCATGGGCTTTCTGATTCACAGCCTGCGCAGCTGGAGCTGTAATGAAAATAGAAAATCATTTAGGCATACCTATCCATCACATACACAGGCTGGACTTTGATAAACAGTTATTGCTATTGTTAGAAAAATATGTAATAACATATGTGTGTGATGCTTATTTTAAATAAGGGAAGATTAACATGTTTTTATTCTATATGCAGCATTAGTTCTATTTGAAACTGAAAACATGTTTTTCTAAAATTGTGCTTTCTGACATTGCAAGATGCACTCTGACCTAGTTTGCTAGCACAGCAGAATACATGTTTATGCTTTGGAAATGTACTGGAAAGCAGGTGATTTTCTGCTAGGTCAGGAAATTAAATGGAGAATAATAATAATTTCTGTAGATCCATTCATTATGGACAATAAGCTCTGTTCGTGCTAATGAAAAAGTGAACAAGCTGCAAGATAGTTAGATACTATAAACAATGAACTGCTTCAGAAATCTGTACTTGCATTGTGCTTGAATTAGCCATAGTACCTAGACTTGCAACATCACATAGCAAGAAAGTTATAATTGACCGGTGGTCATCAAGGCCATCCTGTTTACTGAAAAATCTTTTTTAAACTTTGAAGAGTCAGCTAGAAATGTGAGAAACATCTGTAAAGTAACAGAATTGTGAACTGGTGGTCTGCTACGTCAGCCATAGTGGGCAATGCCTTGAAAGAAAGGTATAATAATTGTGTCACTTCCTGATTTTAGTCAGACAAACTCTGTAACTGCATTTTTGTCTCCTTGCACAAGAATAAAGATACCTGAACTGAATCCTTATGCTTTTGGTCTTTTGAAGTATTTTCTTTGACAGCTATGAAAACTTACACATTGCTGTGACATCACCCCTCTGTCTTGCTTCTTGGACCCACTGTTCTAAGAGCTCCCTCCTCTTCTGTTTCAAGTCGGCATAGTAGTGATGGACCTGCTTACCAGTCTGAGGGATACCAGTGGCACTGGTGGATCATGGGTGAGACTTTCCCAGGCTTCCGCTTTATATTGGGATCCCTGGTACTGATCCTGCAGCAGTCTTACATCATGTTTTTTTTACCAGGAGTCCTATTGTGACCTTGGATTCCTGTATGCCCCAGCGTTGCACCTGAAAGTGCATGCCCTCCCCAACACCTGTCATACTGCCTACAGTGGAGAGCTACAACCAGTTATGAGCTGTATTCTCACCTACAGGGTTTAAATATGGCTGATTTCCCACCCTTTGCCATGACTGGACAGTTTTGAAAATGCTGAGCTAAGCTAAGCTATGGGCAAACCTGCTTAGCTATGGTTGACAGTGCTTAAAGGGGCAGGTTCAGCATTGCTTACCAATGAGTAAATCCACTTAGCTCACACATTGCTTAGTATTCAATGTACACAATGCTTACACCCGGTCAGCATGGCTGTGCAATGCTTAACATTGCTTATGTTTTATTTTATTGGATTACCACCTGTATGGGATTGATTCATCATTCATTACATATTATAAATTTGCAAATAATACATCAAAAGAGCTGGTCCAGTAGACCAGTAGAAATAAACTAAGTAACCAGAAACCATACAATGGAACACTCTACATAGAAACGTTTAATCACAAGCATTAACGCTGAATTTGCACAAGGTGTTTTCGTCCAAGAACCCTTCAGACTTCTTCAGACATGATGTAAAACACTTCTAATTACATACTTTATACAATTTACCTTAATTGACTAATTTATAGATTTATATCTTTAAAAACATATCACTATTAATTACAAAATTCTAAAAAAATAATTAAATGTATAAGTATATTAAAACCACACACAGTTAATTAAAATATGTACATATATAATGCTGTAATAGTATCAAATATATAAATATGAATGATCATATAAATAAATGTAATAAATGACTTGATAATTAACACCTGAACAGAATAAATATGGGAAAATTATAGTTTTAAAATAGATATAATGTATACACACAACTAATTTCTAAAAGGCCACTTCTATAATTTTGCAGATCTAAGCTTTAACAAAGGCAGAATTGAAAAAGAATCATTAAGCTCTGGGGTTTTAGTAGCTTCCAGGATTATTTGCCATAATGTTTCCCTGAATTTCAGTTTAGTTTCCCTCTCTTGCCTCTTTTGGAACTGTTTCAATTACAGAAAAAAAGAATTGTGCATTATTGCACTCTAATGTGTGTTTATACAAAGCATTTGTACTATTCTTTTTCCTCACATCATTCAAATGTTCATATAGTCTGCGTTTTAGTTGCCTTTCAGTTTTACCTACATAAAAGGCATCGCAGGATCCACATGTAACTAAATAAACTAGTCACTTTGAATTACAGTTAGAATAATTTTTATTGTATATAGTTTTGTGTCTTGCTTGTAAATGTACCTCTTCCCCTTGCAGCATGTGTTTGCATTGGTTGCAGGCACCACATTTATGTGCCCCCTTCCTTTTTTTGTGTAAATATCTGTGTGTTTGCTGCATGTTTTAATACATTTTTAATGTTTTGTTTTTTTCTAAAAACAACTTTTAGGGGTTTGTTCTTAAATACCTCTAAATCCATGAATTCAGAGAACTTTTTCCACTCCCTTTCTAAAGTAGATTTAATCAAATGTGCAGTTCCACTAAAATTAGTCACAAAGGCTCTACCAAAGTCTTCCTGACTTGTTTTTTGTATTATGCCTTGTGTGGGAGTGAGTGGGCCTGAACCTAACACCGGTTTATACTTGTCATTTCTCCCTTGTTTCACTTCTGTCTGTATGTTATTAATCAGAACTTTAGGATAGCTTCTGTCCATGAAAATTTTCTCCAATACCATACATTCATTCTGAAAGTCAGAATCCAAAGATGTCATGCGAATAACCCTAACATACTGGCCCTTGATGATGTTTATTTTCTGGAAGTAAGGGTGTGCACTACTGTAACTAATATATGTGTTGGAAAATGTAGGCTTTCTATAAACTACTGATTTAAATCCTTTACCAGTATTAAATATAGTCACATCTAAATAAATACATTTTTCTGATGTTACCTGATGTGTAAACTGAAAAAAAGTGGTAGTTTCAGAAAGATAATTCATGAATTTTTCTAACATGGCCATATCCCCTGTCCAAAAAATACAGATGTCATCAAGGTATCTAGTATAAAGTTTCCAGTACTGTGAGAAGGGACAAGTATGAATGAAACTGAATTCCTACACAGATAAAATAATATCTGCATAGGTGGGGGCACAACTGGCCCCCATAGCAACTCCCTGTTCTTGCCGGTAAAATTCCCCTTCAAAAAACAAGAAAATTGTTTCTAAGGACCAATTCTGCTAACTCTAAACTGAGAAAAATGTCATTTTCAGAGGTGTTTGACCTCATTCTTAACACTTCTTCTAACCACAACAATCCTAAGTCATGTGGAATGACAGAAAATAAACCAACAATATCAATACATAAAAATGTAAGGCCTTCCACAAAATATTCTGGCTGTATTTTAGCCAGAAAGTCCCAAGAATCTTTAAGGATGTGGGGGCATCTCCCCATATATCCTTAAGTTTCCAATCCAGAAATTTGGCCAATGGGGCTGTTTTGGAACCTTCTGATGTAACCACTGGTCTAAAACGGGGATCCCCCACATCCTTGTGTACCTTAGGAATATCAAATATAGACAGTATTCTAGGTGAATTGTTTTCCAAGTATGAATATATTTGGAAATCAACAACACCTTGATCAAGCAGGTCTTTCAATGCCAAATCTATTTTGTGATAGGCAATGTTAATTTAATTAATTGATACTTCACTATATTTATCTGCATCATGAAGGAGGGAGAGCATTTTTCCTTCATACAAAATTTTATCCATTAGTATGATTCCCCCTCCTTTGTCGGGTTCCATAACCCGTATTTCTGGATAAGTACACAGTTGCTTCAATAAAGTGTTTTCTTCCTTAGTTAAGTTGTTTTTGATATAACTATTCTCATGGTTTTTAAATAAATTCCTGAGTTCATTTTCTAGTACATTTTCCAAGATTTTTAATTGTGGATGAAGTGGTGGATTAAAGGTGCTGTTTTTTTCTGGGAATCATGCTATTTAATGTAACCAATGGTGTGCCATTAAAAAACTGCTCCAAATTAATTTTTCTAATGAACATCTTAATGTCCAATATCGTCTGTGATAGGTTGCCTTTTTTTCATAGTTATATATTTAAAACCTTTCATAAATAAATTGAAGAATTCTTTTGTGACATCCAAGGAACTATAATTAAATATATGAAATCCCTGCGAACTAGATAAACATAAATTTGTTTACCTTCCCTGACATCCCCCAATGTGCTGTAATTACATTTATTCTTTTGTGACTATACTGTACGGGTGCACTTGTGTTTATATGGGGGTTTCAATACTTTATTACACTGACACCTCACATCTAGGCCTAATACACTATCCTGGTTGAGAAATATAAGTTACTTCCTGCATAAATATACAAATAAATTAAAATTGTAATGATTACACATACAAAATGGAATGACGTTTGTTAGACTCAAACTGTGAATGACTACATGTAAGGTATACGCTCTAACCACTGCACTATTGCACTTATGCTTATTCTGGATGAGTATTGTATTTTAACTCATCCTGTTGTTTCAGATGGGCTAAGAATAGCTAAGCAAGAGGCACACCTATGCAGCTACACTTAAACTTTATTGTATATGTGAAAAAATGTATCTGTTGTGTTTTTTAATTCGTAGCCTTTAGAATATCCATGCTAATACTAAACCTGTTATTCTATCAGCTTTCTGGGTTTGCAGGGGACAATTGTTCCTTATGGCTTTGTCCAGATTCCTTACTCTGATGGGTTGGGAGACGTGCTCTATGTACGAAAAAAAGTAAGAAGGCTTCCAAAAAGTCACAATAAATCCAATAGAAAGCCACAGTTATGGAGAAAAAATGAAACTAACTGTTCATATAAACTATTTATTTTGCACGTTGATGTGCTCTATGTGCTTCATACCCTGCTGAAAATACATGCTTATGCTAAACCTGTTATTCTATCAAATTTCTGGCTTTGTAGGGCCGATTGTCCCTTATGGCTTTGTCCAGATTCTTTACTCTGACTGGTTGGGAGATGTGTGCTATGTGCTTCATACCCTGCCGAAAATTCATGCTTATGCTAAACCTGTTATTCTATCAACTTTCTGGATTTGTAGGGACAATTATCCCTTATGGTTTTGTCCAGATTCCTTAGTCTGATGGGTTGGGCAGTGTGTGCTTTGTGCTTCAAACCCTGCCGAAAATTCATGCTTATGCTAAACCTGTTATTCTGTCAACTTTCTGGCTTTGTAGGGATGATTATCCCTTACGGGTTTGTCTAGAATTCTTACCCTGATGAGTTGGGGGTGTTATGAGCATTCTCGCTCTATTTAAAATGCTGTACGGCAATTATGGTGTGCAGGAGGCATGTGTATTCTGAGAGCACTGCTCTCAGACACACCCCCTGCACTCGTACACAGAAATGTGTCCATTTTACAGCACGACAGCACACCTTCATGAATATGCATGGCTCACTGCCATACTGCACAGGAACGGTCACTTCCATGCAAGAATAAGCTATTCTTGCATGGAAGTTTGCTGAATCTCAGGGAATGTTTTGGTATTTTGTGCAATTGTTTGCTGAGCAGTTGCATAAATGGTTCAATGTTTAATGATGCTATATTTTTACTGTTTGACTTATGATAATATACTTGCATGGGCACCCACAGGTTTTTTGCAGAGAGTTGCACATCCAGGGGCCAGAGTTCCAGGCTATGTCTGTTTACGTGTGGATAGCCAAGAACTCCTGTTGTATTCCTCACTGTAGTACAGAAACTGATGGCGTTTCTGTGGATTTAGTGTTACAAAATGAGACCTCAATGTAACTGTAATATTGAACTCATTCATGTAAAAATTATAAAGTTTCTGGATAACTGTAATTTTTAAAAACATAAAACTGAACATACTATATTGTTGTAAGTTTAGGCATGCAACTTTAAGTGTGAAGCTGGTTCAGTATTTCCACTTATTCATTCATACCTCTTAATCCAGTTAGTCTAGGGTATGGAAACGCCAGAATCCATCCTAGCATTCATATGCACTGTGTGGTAAACATGAGCCAACAAGCATAAAACAGACAACCGGTGAAGATGCCAGATAAAGGTACCAGGGTAGTAATTCAACAGCACCAGATGAGCTACCAATTTAATTTCATTCTACAATTTCAGTACTAGTGTTATCTATAGCCAAACAAAGTTTGAAGTAAAGGTGGTATGCTTCTTGAATGATTTTCAAATGATGTCCTACTTACCCATCAGGACCTGGCCCTGAAGATGGCATGTTTATTTAGCTTATTCTCCAGGTACCCACCATCACTTGTACCTAGCTGACTCATACAGAGGGAAATCTGACCTTTAAAACATAGAAATGTCATTCTGAAAGTCCTAAGCCTAATTCAGGGAAGAAAGCTGCAGATTTTGGTAAGAGTTGCTTTTGCTCTCCTTGACACTGATTTGCAAATAATTGTCTCTACTGCTGGTATCTGATGTGTTATTCCCAGCATTTTAACTTTTCTAATCCCTGCTCCTTTTTTCTTAGTATGATTCTGATTATTCAGCTAAATCATCAAAACACTTTACTTTTAGATCTAAAGGGTTTTCCCAGAGCAAGTGATCTAATAAAAGCTAAACATTCGATTTGGAAATTATTATATGATAACTAACCTGTTTCCACATTTTAACATCTCAAAAACAAGAAAACAGACATATAACCAATGTTACAGAGCAATATATCTCAATGCAACTTCCTGTGTGGAATAGTATATTGACATGCACTGTACATAATTCTCAACGGTCTTGAATTTTACAGAAAGTCTAGTTTTATGCCCCCATATTTTGGTCTGTTCCTCATAAACTGTGTGGCTTTTCTGGTAATTCTTTGAGAACTGCAGTCACTAAATGACAGCCATTTGTTTCAGAATTCATTAATCCTCCATCTATCCACAATCCCTTTTTCCCAATTTTGGAAATGGGGTTGGGTGTCACTTCAACAGTGAGAATCATCTAGAATGAAAGTTTATACCACTGGATGGCGATATCCTTCAGAAAATGCATGCTAAGGCAAAAAACTATTATTCTATGTACTCTCAAGGTTTATAAGCGCAATATTTAAATGTAGTCCAGATTTTAGCCCATTTTCCCCCTATTATTTTTGTCTTCATCAAGAATTCTTGAGCAAAAAAGTTAAACTATATTGAAGCGCACATTAATAGATTACCCAGGAAAAATCAAGTGCTCAGTTCCCCAGTGCAGAGTGAGAAGCATTTGATGCTTTCCTTACCAGGTTCATGAAAAACACGATTCCTTAAATGAGGGTGAGAAACATAATTATTAAAAAAAAATATATGAAGACACTACAGGATGCTCAGGAATTCAGAGTCTTGACCCCCCCCTTCAGTGATATACCAATAAAGCAAATAAAGAAACACAAATCTGGTGATAAAGACTAAAATAGTCATGGTTACTCTGCCTGTATTGTCTGATTGGAGACTCACATCTCCTGCTGTACACAACCGCAGTCACAGCACTGCTGCTGTCATTGTGTCACCAACATCAATGCTGCCAATGCAGGCTAAGAACACAATGGTGGTCAAGAGGCAAAGGAATAATAATTTAAAGTAGCCACTTACAATTTCTTGGTACTGTATTATTTTAAGGTAGGGATCAATATTTTCAGGCAAATACCCGGCAGGTGAAAGGCATTGATTAGAGTTAAACACTGTCCAAATGTCGAGCTAAACATCAAGTGACAAAAAGTTAAATGTCTATTAAACAAATACCTTTGTAGTATTGAAGCAAATGGTGACAGCCATGCTAAGAATAATATCTTCCTATTATAAAATAGTAGGGTTACCAAAAGTCCTTTACCCCAACCAGCATTACTGTTGCAGTGCATTCTAATTACCCATGTGAAATGTAATCGCACTTACGCTCAACATATCCTCTGATCTTAGCAATTTACACATATCTGCAAATAAATTTTCTTTTCTTCAAGGATCATATTACATTTCCTCGTGTCTTCTGCATCTGCCGACCCAAATTTAGCAACCAGGCTTTTAGAACATTATCGGACTGTCAGGATCAGCAGACAAGGAACTGATACTGACAGTTCAATCAATCATGTCTGAGACAAACCAGGAAAGTTAAAAATGAGCAACACAACATAGGTACTATTTGCGAAAAACATGCTAAAGTTAACATTTATTTTTTTAAGTCAAAATCTGGGTTGTGCAAGTACACCCCCTTGCACCTGCCTGTAGGTGCACATGTATACTTGTGTATGTATATATATATATATATATATATATATATATATATATATATATATATATATATATATCCATGTAGCATACTTTTTTTGAATTTTATGGAGGTCTGCCTCCAGTGCCTTTCCAGACTGGCTGATATATATATATATATATATATATATATATATATATATATATATATATATATGTGTGTGTGTGTGTGTGTGTGTGTACACAGACAGACAAGCATACATATATATATGTATATGTTTATGCAGTCTCATAATTTCACATGTATGCTGTTTGACATATTTTATATATATATATGTATGGGTCTTCTTCAGAACGTCAAAACCCCAGAAAATCAAAGATCATATCATCAAGACGGAATGAACAAAAACCCAGTTCAGTGAAAGACTGGATCAACGATGATCTTCCCAGGGTAAATAATCACTCGTTCATAAACCTTACAAAACCTAAACTGCACAATCCTCTACCCACCCAGGTAGGGGGCTGTGGCCTCACACCTTCTAATGTGGAGGGCTGTGCCCCCACACCTCCCCTAACTAAATATACCAACTCTGAGTGTTAGATATTATGAATATAAATATGCTGAAAGATAAAGCATAGAATAAAAAGTTTGCTTGAATATATGTATAGAGTTTAGCAATGTAAAACAGATAGCATCTCACATCCAGCAAGAGTGCTTAAATCACAAAAAGGACAATAGGAAAGTCTAAA